>NC_057812.1:217712496-217883473 GCF_018294505.1 Triticum aestivum | reverse complement strand
GGAGCCCGAAGAGGGGAACGGCGACGTGGCGGCGATGCAGGGCTTCTGGAGGACCGTGGAGCGGTGGGGAGGAAGAGGGGGTCGTGGCGGAGCTTCTGAGCTAGTCGGGGGAGTGAGGGGTGGCCGGAGACGGCTGCTGTGGCGAACGGCAGCGACGGTGGTGTTCGGCCGTGAGAGAGAGAGAGCGAGGGAGAGGAGGGAAGAGCCGGGGGAGAGTGAGAGAGAGCAGGGGGATCGGGACGGCCTGCGGGAGTCGTCCACGCGGCCAGGAGCTCGTCGGCAAGCAGGAGGTGGCCGCGCGGCCGTGCGCGTGCGAGCACGCAGCAGCTTCGGGGCGAGGGGAGGAAGACGACGGAGGGCTGCAGTGGTGGGCTAGGCCGCCTGCTGGCTGGGCCGGCCAGCTGGCTGGGCTGCACAGGGAGGAGCCCAGGTAAGCTCCTCCTGTTATTTATTTCTGTTTTCTAATTTCTGACATTTGTTTTGATTTAAATAATATATTAAATCATTTATTTAACTTATGCCAATTTTTGCAGGAGCTATATATATTATTCCAGAGCTCCTTTATAATTGGCATAATATTTGGACATTTATTAATGTATATAATTAATATATTTCCAATGCAAATATTTATGCATTAATTCCAAATGCCCAAAATAAATACCTATGAGCTCTTAAAAATATTGGTTTGATTTTTATCTCTGTCCAATATTTTCAGAGAGCAACATGAGCATTTTCTTGGACCCTTTTGGAGAAATTTTTATTTGGGTCATTTTCAAAATGATTCTGAGGGTTTCACAGATCCCCATTTCAAGTTTCTGATGAAAGAGTAAACATGATGCAACACTCTAATGCATGACTAGCTAGGGTGTGACAACTCACCCCCACTCAAAAGAATCTCGTCCCGAGATTTGGGTTCCTCCGGGAAGAAGGCGGGATACTCGAGTCGAAGACGATCCTCCCTTTCCCAAGTTGCTTCATCCTCAGAATGGTGCGACCATTGAACCTTGAGAAACTTGATATTATGACGTCGGGTGGTACGTTCGGCTTGATCGAGGATACGAACGGGGTACTCTCGATATGTAAGATTATCTTGAAGATCAAGCGTTTCGTGGTCCACTTCACGGATAGGATCCGAGAAGCAACGCCTGAGTTGAGAAACGTGAAAGACATCGTGGACTCTGGAGAGGTGCGGAGGTAGTTCCAACTCGTAGGCAACTTCTCCTCGTTTGGCAAGAATGCGAAAGGGTCCAATGTAACGAGGAGCTAATTTGCCTTTGATACCGAAACGATGGGTTCCCTTCAGAGGGGTGACCCGAAGATAAGCCTTCTCGTCAACCTCGAAAGTCATAGCCTTATGTTTTCGGTCATATTGACTCTTTTGACGAGATTGGGCTATTTTCAACTTTTCACGAACGATGCGAACTTGTTCTTCTGCTTCCTGAATCATATCCGGGCCAAAGAATTGTCTTTCCCCGGTCTCTGACCAGTTAAGGGGTGTTCGACACCGTCGTCCATAGAGAACTTCAAAAGGGGCTTTACCCAAGCTAGATTGATAGCTGTTGTTGTAAGCGAATTCGGCAAATGGAAGGCACTTCTCCCAGTCCATTCCGAAAGAGATAACAGAGGCTCGAAGCATGTCTTCTAGAATTTGGTTGACGTGTTCCACTTGACCACTCGACTGAGGGTGGAAAGCGGTGCTAAAGGAGAGACGAGTCCCCATAGCATTTTGGAAACTTTCCCAAAATCGAGAGGTGAAAAGACTTCCTCGATCCGAGTTAATTTCCAAAGGAACACCATGGAGAGACACTATTCGGGAGATGTACAAATCTGCCAGCTGACTAGCGGTTATACTCTCACGAACAGGTAAGAAATGGGCTACTTTGGAAAGACGATCGACCACGACGAAAATAGCATTATTCCCTCTCTTGGTCCTGGGAAAACCGGTAATGAAATCCATACCAATTTTATCCCATTTCCATTCAGGAATAGCTAAGGGTTGAAGGGTGCCAGCAGGCCGTTGGTGCTCTGCTTTTACACGACGACAGACGTCGCAATTTGCAATATACTGAGCAATTTCGCTCTTCATCCTAGTCCACCAGAACCTCTGGCGTAGGTCCTGATACATCTTAGTACTACCGGGATGAATGGTGAGAGGAGATTCATGAGCTTCTTTAAGGATCAACTGCCGTAGATGCTGGTTCTTGGGAACCACTAGACGGTTCTCAAAGTACACAACACCATGATCATTTGTGGAGAAACAACTAGCACCTCCGCTAGCAATGTTCTCTTTGATTTTAGATATTCCCTTATCTCGCCTTTGGGCAGCGATGATTTGATCCGTAAGAGTAGGTTTTGCTACCAAGGTGGAAAGAAAACCTTGAGGTACAATGTGAAGGTTAAGCTTCCGAAATTCCTCATGGAGGAGCGGTTGACTTTGTTGTAACATCAGGTTGTTACAATAAGATTTACGACTTAGCGCATCAGCCATGACGTTGGCTTTCCCTGGGGTATAGGTTATTCCTAAGTCGAAGTATGTGATCAATTCAACCCAACGTCTTTGCCTGAGATTCAGATCCGGTTGGGTGAAAATGTACTTCAGACTTTGGTGATCAGTGAATATTTCGCAACAATTACCGAGGAGGTAATGTCACCAGGTCTTAAGTGCATAGACTACGGCTGCAAGCTCTAGATCATGAGTAGGATAATTCTCCTCATGTGGGTGCAATTGCCGTGAAGCGTAGGCGATTACCTGTCGATCTTGCATGAGAATGCAACCCAGTCCTTGTCGCGAGGCGTCGCAGTAGATAACAAAGTCCTTGGAGAAGTCTGGCGGTACCAGTACGGGAGCAGAGGTCAGGCGTCTTTTCAGTTCCTGAAAGCTGTGCTCACATTGTGGAGTCCATTCGAACTTCTTATCTTTCTTGAGGAGTTCGGTTAGAGGTTTGGCAACTTTGGAGAAGTTCTCGACAAAGCGACGACAATAGCTTGCTAAGCCTAGAAAACTCCGAACTTGCTTGACCGATTCAGGTGGAGTCCAATTAAGGACGGCTTGAACTCGCTCAGGGTTAACAGCAATACCTTTACCAGATATTACATGACCTAGATAGGTCACTTCTGTCAACCAGAATTCACATTTAGAAAATTTGGCATAAAGGCGATGCTCTCGAAGTTTCTTCAACACTAGCCTTAGATGTTCGGCATGTTCTTCCTCGTTCTTGGAGTAGATGAGTATATCATCGAGGTAAACTACGACGAATTTATCCAAATACTCCATGAAGATTGAGTTCATTAACCGAGAAAAAGTGGCTGGAGCGTTGGTTAATCCGAAGGACATGACGGTGTACTCGTATTGGCCATAACGAGTAACAAAGGCCGTTTTAGGAATGTCCCCGTTTCTGATTTTGATTTGATGGTAGCCCAACCTCAAATCCATCTTGGAGAAGACTGAGGATCCAGCGAGCTGATCATACAGGTCGTTGATCCTGGGAAGTGGATATTTGTTCTTGATTGTGACCAAGTTGACAGGTCGGTAATCTACAACCATCCGATCCGTACCATCCTTCTTCTTGACGAATAGGACGAGGCAAGCCCACGGAGATGAACTAGGGCGGATGAAACCCTTTTTCAAGGACTCATCGAGTTGTTTCTTAAGCTCGGCTAGTTCTAGGGGTGCCATCTTATAAGGTCTTCTAGCAATCGGAACGGTTCCTGGAATGAGGTCTATTACGAACTCAACATCCCTGTCAGGTGGAACACCTGGCAATTCCTCTGGAAAGACATCCGGGAAGTCACGGACTACCGGAATGTCCTCAAGGTCAGGCAAAGGGCTGGCGTTAAGAGAATATAATTGTCGCTTGGCTATTCGGGTCAAGACATTGACTATCTTCCCCGAAGGATGGGTGAGTTGAACAGTCCTAGAGAAGCAATCAATTTTGGCTTGATGAGCTGACATCCAGTCCATACCCAGAATGATATTAATATCTGAAGATTTAAGGGCTATCAAAGATGCAAGAAAAACAAGTCTGTCGACTTGGATTTCATTTCCAAAACTTACCCTAGAGGTCTGCCATCTAGACCCGGGAGTAGAAATTTCCATAGTGGATGGCATGTCACAGAATGCAACGTTATGCAAACGAGCATAATTTTCGGATATAAAAGAATGAGAGGCTCCTGTATCGAAAAGAACAGATGCCGGGTGGCAATTTACAAGAAGCGTACCGAGAACGACGTTGGGATCCTCTTGAGCTTCTTCGGCAGAGACACAGTTGACATGGCCACGTGAAGCGGTGACCGGTTTGGCGTGGAATATTTTTCCTGTCGGCTTGCCACGGCCAACAGCTTTAGCAGATTGATTGGGGTTGGTCTGGGGACACTCACGCATATAGTGACCAGATTCCCCACACTTGAAACAAGTCACGAAACCGGTACGTGGAGGAGCATTGTTAGTTGGACCCCCATAGGGCTTGGTCGGTGCAGACTGTTGAACAGGGCGAGGCACCTGGAAAGATGGCCTCGGTGTGAACCTGGGTGGCAGGGCGGTGTTGGGTACCCACACGCGGCGCTTCTGAGGACCAGCACCGGATGAGGAACCCATATCACGGCCATGCTTGCGTGTTGCGTCATAGTCAGTCTGACCAGTTTCAGCACTGATGGCTTTGTTGACAAGTTTCTGAAAAGATGTGCACTCATGCAGACGGAGGTCGCGGCGAAGCTCAGGACTAAGGCCCTTACGGAACCTTGCTTGCTTCTTGGCATCAGTAGAAACTTCCTCGGTTGCATATCGTGCGAGATTACCAAACTCCCTGCTATAAACATCCACAGAAAGTCGGCCTTGGGTGAAATTGCAGAATTCCTCACGTTTACGGTCCATGAGACCCTCCGGAATGTGATGTTCACGGAAAGCCTCGCTGAATTCAGCCCAAGTAGTGACATGGCCTGCTGGGCGCATAGCTCCATAATTCTCCCACCATAGACTGGCGGGGCCTTCAAGATGATATGCAGCAAAGGTGACCTTGTCAGCCTCCGCTACCAGCGCGGAACGCAGTTTGTGAGAGATACTGCGAAGCCAGTCATCAGCGTCGAGAGGCTCGACGGAGTGGTGGAACGTGGGTGGATGTAATTTGATAAAATCACTGAGTGACACCACGTTAGTCCTCTGATGGTGTGATGTGTTCTGTTCAATACGCTCCAACAAACGGTTGGTCTCCCGCTTGTTTCTCTCAGCTTCCATCATAACCTCGGCTAGTGAAGGAGGATGAGGCAGATTTGCATCCCTGACTTCACTGCCTTCGGCCTGCTCTTGAGGAGCAGGGTTAGTGCGCGTGTTGACCATCCTAGGTAAACAAGACAATGATTTAGTCAGGATGATAAAATTCCGACATAGGATACATAATGTAAGGAATAACTCGGAATGCAAGATGATCATCCGTATGACATGGTAGATACAGAAACTGCTTCTTTTATTCCATCGTCATACACACCATACAGGGTTTAGTACAAGACCAAACAAAGTACTAATACAGTGAGAAGAGGATTACATCTCATCGGAGGCATCCCAAGCTCCTATACATTATTTTTCTACACCTCCGGAAGAGTACAAACTAGGTCATATCCCACGAGTCACGCGGGACGATAGAAGACACAGCTAGTGCGAACTAGTGATACTACCACTAACTCAGACCGATCCGTAGTAGTCCTCGTAGAAGTCACCTCCATAGCCTGGGAGCTCAACATGATCATCCGGAAACAGACGGTCTCGCGGAGCTTGTGGACCATAGGGGCTAGGATGAGGCCTTGGACCAACAAACGGTGGCCTGCGGGGACCGCGAGGTGGGGTGATGCCTCCTACATCACGCCAACCCATCACGTCTGGCAGAGCAGATCTC
The DNA here is from genome assembly GCF_018294505.1 of Triticum aestivum. NCBI lineage: Eukaryota > Viridiplantae > Streptophyta > Magnoliopsida > Poales > Poaceae > Triticum > Triticum aestivum. The sequence goes on along the minus strand of NC_057812.1, from coordinate 217,877,588 downwards.
ACAGGATAGAGATCGCGCATATCTGAATATCCAGCTTGCACCGCCGGTGCGAACCGAGTCAAAGTGGCCCAGTGGTCAGCACGGGTATTGAAGAGCTCTAACCTCAAGGCCCGATTTTCACGGTCCTTATCCTCGAGCATCTCAGCAGTGGTGCGAGTCCGTGAATCCTCCTGAGTGGGGTCAGCATAAATAGCCCGGAGATACCCTTGTGCTCCCGGAAGTGATCCTGGCATATACCGGAAATCAGAGTCCCGAAATAGACCAGATCTGACTCGCATAATGGTCATCATAGAGTAGGCGGCGTCCTGCACAGCCATCTCAACAGTAACCCCGAGTCCATAGGAGCAGTGAAGAGGCTCGGTGGATCCAGGATAAGATGGAAATATCCTGACAGTGCAGAGATACTGGCTTTGATTAAAGTCTCGGAATTGCTCTTCGACCGTGTACTCGGGATACCAGCGGTATCCAGCCTCAGTCATTACCCTGACCAACTTGGCAGTATGGCCGGGTACATCTAGGCATCGAGTCAGGCGAACCACTTGATTGGGGTCGCGAGTGGCCATCTGAAAGCACAATCATAATGCGAAGGCATTAGAATTTCTGGCAAAATTTCGGCAGCATAACAGCTGTAAATGCTCAAGAAGGATTTTGAGACATTTGACAAAGGATTTCATACACACTCAACATCATCATATCAAAGTTCTGAATTCATTCTAACAACATAATGTGGTAGTAGAACTGAACTAGGCTTGTATCCATCAAACTTATAAGGTACTACTGATTAGTAACTCGTGATCCTGATAGAGAGAACATATCCTAATTCCTTAACCCCCGGTGGAAGAATGGACTGACTCAGATCAGAATGTCATAAGATAAAGGAGTAAAAGGAGCCTTACGTTCCAACCCACAAACAATTCCCCTACATATAACTAAAGAACACAATTTCGGCCTTAGAGACGAGACCGGATGGGTATGGCCCAAATATCAAAGTTTCTCCTTTTAACGACACGGAACTTTCTCACTTTGAGCATTTCTCCATTTGGGGACATCTTAATTAAGTTCTTGGCTGTGCCAAAATCTGGTGTCAACACACACAGTGAATACAGGAACTCCTCAAACTGCGGTCATCATCGGGAGTGGTGCCAACTATTGTCACTCCGGGGTTGCTGGATCATAACATGTAGTAGGTGACTATAACTTGCAAGATCGGATCTAGAACATAGATATAATGATGATAACATAAACGGTTCAGATCTGAAATCATGGCACCCAGGCCCAAAGTGACAAGCATTAAGCATGGCAAAGTCATAGCAACATCAATCTCATAACATAGTGGATACTAGGGATCAAGCCCTATGTCAGGACCCCGACTCGATGTCACATCGATCTAGCCGGTAACACCTCATATCACTTTGCGGTCTCACGCACGGTATCCCCACGGGTGTCGTCTTACCTTTTCCCGGGACCGTTTGCGCCTTTTGGCTCACGTATATGATAGTGTCGCTAGCATCCATATGATAAGGAGCCCGGGCTGACATGACTAGTCGTAAACCCAAAGCGGCACAGACTTACAGGGACAGGCATCCATGACCCAGCTTCGAACGTGTCGGTCATCAGCAAGTGGGTCCGGGCTGTAGCACTGGGCTAGCAGGACTCCGGTAAACCGGGCTGTAGCGGGCTAACAGGACTCCGGTACTCAAAGCGTGACATTTCCCCGAAGGGACAGACACAGGAACGAAGAAGGACACATGCCGGCCAGCCTAAGTGTTCCAGAGCAGTAGCAAGCTACCATGGCTCAGCGGTAACACTAGGAGACATTTCCCGGTAAGAGAGGCTACTAAAGATAAACAACTAGATAGTCAGATCCCACACATACCAAGCATTTCAATCATACACACAATATGCTCGATATGTGCAAATACAACGAAGCATCACAACATGACTCTACGACACAAGTACTTTATTTAAGGCTCAGGGAGCCATACATAACATACACAAAGGTACGGGTCTCACGACCCAACATACAAGTCATACAGTCATACAAACCAGCAGCGGAAGTACATTGTCTGAGTACAGACAACTAGAAAATAAAAGAGGCTTGGAAAGCCTAGCTATACTACGTGGTCCATCACAAGCTCAGGGTCACCACCTGGGTCTTTAGCCTACTCGTTGATGTCAACGTCTACATAGAACCCATCAGAAAGGGTTGCAGCGTCTTCTGTAAAAATGTAGATTATAGCAACATGAGTACAAAGGTACTCAGCAAGACTTACATCAGATCCTACATACATGCATAGTATCAAGAAGGGTTGGTGGAGTTACTGCAGCAAGCCAGCTTTGACTCTTGGCTAGGCTATCCTACGATACTCCAACTTGAAATGGTTTTGCGCACACGAGTCCACTACTCACCACTTCAATACACTACCGAGGATCCACCTCCGTCTTCCTACGGAAGAGCCATCCTCGGCACTCACACTTATCTTGAGGCTTTTAGTAGTTTCCATTTACTTGTCTATGAACTGTATAGGCAACCAAGTAGTCCTTTACCGCGGACGCGGCTATTCGAATAGATCATGTTAACCCTGCAGGGGTGTACTTCTTCATACATGTTTCCACCACTTAGCGTCTGCACACGACATGTGCTCGGCAGACTTCAAGCGAAAGCCGACGTGGGTGTAGACCACGACCTACCTAAACACTTAAGCCTCTAGTCCAGGTTTATCGCCTATTCAGGTTCCATCCGTAGGGAGTCCGGCCGAGGTTTCCCATACGGCCCCGAACAATGTGAACAGGGTTCCCGAGATACCTAACGGGTATTCGGTACACCCGGCCACGTACCTACCGCATCACAGCCCACCCCTACGGTCAGCGCTGTCCACGGCCTCCAGTAGGCTACAAACACCAGAAACTACTTGCAACTCCTGGACAGAGAGCTAGGGTGAATAAGAAGTCGAGCGGGGTCATATTTCAGGGCCCAATGCATGGTAGTAGTTGTATCTTAAATCACACATACAGATCTCAGTGCTTAAGGTCGGCTTCAATGAAACAACCCACCATGTACTCCTACATGGCCTCTCATCGATACCTTTACCAAATCGTGTTCACCACACCACTCTCATTACCGACATAAACATTTCACTCTAGCCCATCACCCAGATGAACCAGACCTGACACGACTCTAAGCATAGCAGGCATAGCAAGGTAGGAACAACACATACATATGGCTCAATCAACTCCTACACGTGCTAGTGGGTTTCATCTAGTTACTGTGGCAATGACAGGTCATGCAGAGGAAATGGGTTCAACTACCGTAGCACACAGCAGTTTGAAACGCGTTGTCTTAATGCAGTAAAAGAGAGCAGGAGCGAGAACATGGGATTGTATTGATATGATCAAATGGTTGGTTGCTTGCCTGATGGTTCGATGCATGGATATGATTCTTCGTTAGGGTAATCACGGTACTCCTCGGAGGCAGAACCTGTCGCAAAGGACATCGATACGCAAACATCACCAAACAATGTGCAACAATATGATGCATGCATGAGACATGGCAAAATGAGTGTGTTGGGCTAATGCAACTAAAACCAGAAGGGTTTGAACAAATTTGAATCAAAGATTCAAATTTCAAACTCAAACATGGCCTCTTTAAGTGCTTTTCCTTGTTCTGCTTAAAACATCAATTTAACTTGTTTGATCATGCATGAAAATAGTACAGATGGATAGATTGGATTTTTCTGATCATTTTTCATATATAATTTGTCCAATTTGGAGTTACAGAATAAAAGTTATGAATTTTTGAAGTTTAAATAATATTCTGGAATTTCCTGAGTTAAATTAAATCCAGAAATTATAATTATTGCGCCAGCATGACGTCAGCATGACGTCAGTGGTCAACTGCGGCTGTCTGGAGTCAAACCTGACGTGTGGGGGCCACACGTCAGTGACAGGGGGGTTTAACAGGTTTAAATTAATCCTAATTAGGGATTAGTGGCGCTGGGGCCCACTGGTCAGTGTCAGGGGTTAACTAACAGTGGTTAGCACTAATCCTAATTAGCTACAGGGCTGGGCCCACCTGTCAGGGACTCAGGGGGGTTCCTGCCGTGGTCAAAGTGGGTCAAACCCACCGGCGACGTGACGCCGGCGAGGCCCGAGACGGCGGCGCGACGCGGGATCGCGCTACAGGGCACGGGCGAGGCCGTGCTTGGGCTCGTTGGAGAGCCCTTGCTCCCGCGCGTCGAACGGTGGCCGTGGCTGGGCCTGGGGTGGTCGGAGTCGACGGCGGCGAGCTCGGCTGCGGCCGCCGGAGTTCGGGTGCGGTCGGGATCGGTGTTGCAGGGGGTTTGGGGAGGTGTTAGTGCGTGCTGCGTGCTCCTAGTGAGGTGTGGAGCACGATAGTGTGCTCGGTTGGGTGCTATGGTGACCGTGGCCATGACGGCGACATCGCCGGCGGCGTGGAGCTCTCGGCCAAGGTGGGGCTACGGCCTAGAGGTCGAAAGAGACCAGGGGAGAAGGGGGAAACGATCCGGGGGCTCACCGCGGAGCTGCAGGGATGGTTAGCAGGCTCGGGGACGCGCTGGAGACGACGAATTCGACGGCGACGATGGTCGGAGCCCGAAGAGGGGAACGGCGACGTGGCAGCGATGCAGGGCTTCTGGAGGACCGTGGAGCGGTGGGGAGGAAGAGGGGGTCGTGGCGGAGCTTCTGAGCTAGTCGGGGGAGCGAGGGGTGGCCGGAGACGGCTGCTGTGGCGAACGGCGGTGACGGTGGTGTTCGGCCGTGTGAGAGAGAGAGCGAGGGAGAGGAGGGAAGAGCCAGGGGAGAGTGAGAGAGAGTAGGGGGGATCGGGACGGCCTGCGGGAGTCGTCCACGCGGCCAGGAGCTCGTCGGCAAGCAGGAGGTGGCCGAGCGGCCGTGCGCGTGCGAGCACGCAGCAGCTTCGGGGCGAGGGGAGGAAGACGACGGAGGGCTGCAGTGGTGGGCTGGGCCGCCTGCTGGCTGGGCCGGCCAGCTGGCTGGGCTGCACAGGGAGGAGCCCAGGTAAGCTCCTCCTGTTATTTATTTCTGTTTTCTAATTTCTGACATTTGTTTTGATTTAAATAATATATTAAATCATTTATTTAACTTATGCCAATTTTTGCAGGAGCTATATATATTATTCCAGAGCTCCTTTATAATTGGCATAATATTTGGACATTTACTAATGTATATAATTAATATATTTCCAATGCAAATATTTATGCATTAATTCCAAATGCCCAAAATAAATACCTATGAGCTCTTAAAAATATTGGTTTGATTTTTATCTCTGTCCAATATTTTCAGAGAGCAACATGAGCATTTTCTTGGACCCTTTTGGAGAAATTTTTATTTGGGTCATTTTCAAAATGATTCTGAGGGTTTCACAGATCCCCATTTCAAGTTTCTGATGAAAGAGTAAACATGATGCAACACTCTAATGCATGACTAGCTAGGGTGTGACACCCTAACAAAACTAACTAGATTACATGATGAATCTCATCCAACTCCTCACCGACCAGTGAGCCTCGGAGGAATTACTCACTCCCGGTGGGGAGCATCATAAAATTGGCGATGGAGAAGGGTTGGTGATGACGAAGATCGAAGATCCCCCTCTTCGGAGCCCCAAACGGACTCCAGATATGGCCTCCCAATGAAGAGTAGGATGTGACAGCGGCTCCATCTCGTGGAACGCAAAATTTCTTTCTCCCTGATTTTTTTCTAAAGATGTGTGATTTTATGGCGTCGGTTTCAGGGTCTGCGGGGCCACCAGATGGGGACAACCCACCTGGGCACGTCTGGGGGGGTAGACGTGCCCTGGTGGGTTGTGCCCACCCAGGTACCCCCTATGGTGGTTCTTGGCTCCAGAAATTCTCTTTTATTGTGTAAAAAATCCTCGCAAAGTTTCATTCCATTCTAAGAACTTCTATTTCTGCACAAAAACAACACCATGGTAGTTCTGCTGAAAAAAGCGTCAGTCTGGGGTTAGTTTCATTCAAATCATGCAAATTAGAGTCCAAAACAAGAGGAAAACCGTCAGGAAAAGTAGACACATTGGAGACATATCAGGGGCTTGAGCTTGAGCTAAAGGCTTGGGGGCAGACTTGGGCTTAGAAGGAGCAGCCCCAGTCCTGATGGCATCCCCCATCAGCTTCTGTGTCTTGGCAGGATGTGCAACATGCTCTTCCTCCTCCTCTTCTTCTTCCTCATCCATCACCATGGATTATTTGCCAATCACTCTGGCAATGGTCTTTGCCGGTGTCAAAACCGGCAGATCTCGGGGTAGGGGGTCCCGAGCTGTGGGTTCTCGGATCAATGGTAACAATAATGAAGGAGATGATGCTTTACCCAGGTTCGGGCCCTCTTGATGGAGGTAAAACCCTACGTCCTGCTCTTGTTTATATTGATGGAGTATCAAGTATAGAGTTGATCTACCTATGTTGTGGTATAAAACCTGAGGGTATGATGAATAATGTCATAATAATCTAGCGACTAGTCTGTCCTCGGCTTATATAATGTACCAGAGGCCTAGGATAACAAGAGTCCTAGTCGAATACGTTGGTGGACAGGATTCCTTGTCTTGATCATCAAGTCTTGCAGAATCTTCCTCGTGTGCGGCATGGGCTGCCCGAAGTGGCCCATGAGTGAACCATCATGGGGGTCCTCAGCCCGATCCAGCTGGTCGGGAGACGACGTGGTGAGTACCCCCTAGTCCAGTACACCGTCAGTAGCCCCCTGAACCGGTCTTCAAGTTGGGGACGCTCCTCGATTCTTCTGAACTGTTCTTCATCTTTGGTCGTCGGTCTTGAAAACTGGTTCAACAAATCTTCTTATCTTCAATCTTGAGGATCGCTGAAGTAAATCCGAAGAGTTTACGCATCAGGTATCCTGAGGAGCCCCTTTAAGTTATCGATCGTTATCAATGCCTTGTTATTTTTACACCCACCTCGGGTTTGAAGTGTTTCCCATGTGGTGCTGTCCTCTCGCGTCCGAGATCCAACGCCGGACTACATTCGAGGTATCTTTTGCAGCCAAGCACCAACGCCGGGCCGCTTTCGAGCTTGAACGCCCAAATGTATCCGAGCTCCAACGTTGGACTGTATCCAAGGTGTCATGGATTACCTTGGTCTTGAAAAAGCTTTAGCCGAGCTTAATGCCGGAAATGCCCTCTAAGGAGCCAGCCACTTGCATCCGAGCTATATGCCAAACTGCTTCTGAGGTGGCTCAGCACCTCGGTCATGGGTTGATTGTTTGCGGATTTTATTTCTGATGCGTATAAATTCATTTGCTGACGAGATGTATGGCTAGTAGCCCTCAAGGTGTCTGTCGGCCTAAAATCCGAGATGCACCTAAAGGAAAATATGAAACCCTTGATCCTAGTAGCTTCTGAGACTCATGTCGTGAAATCGGTCTGAGGATCAACTCCTAGCTCGACAACATACATAGGAATAGAAACGCAGTGTAATATATTAGAGGTAATAGTGATCGGCGGACGGGCCCTTGAGAGAGGGTTTTGAGAAGTCGTCCTAATATATTAGCTTGATGCCGGATAAGTCCCAGATGGTACTTATTGTTGTCCGAAGACGCGTTTGCCCATAGTTCGGTCCAGCCGAACACTGAGCACTTTGAATTTTCTGCATTGAATAGGCAATGCAGTAGCCCCCGAGACACTGGTCGGGTGGCAACACCAGATCAGGGGATCGATATGCCCCTTTTAATATTAGTGAATGATAAGCCCGAAGTCCAGTAGCCCCCAAGCCTTAATGTGGGCACGGGTGGCCGAATTAAGGATCGATATCCAGAGTAAAATCACAAATTATGTGTAATGATTCTACGTATCCAAGTCTTTACACCATTAATGCTCGGATCCGCATTGTACAAAACTTTGTTGACCAACCATTGGCTTCAACCTCCTCAGCCAGAAGCCGGGGAGTGTTTGTCCTACTTTATAAAGCCGTTATAAGGGCAAAGATTTATGGAAAACAAGGCGATCCGGCCATACGGTTTTATAAACAAAGGTACGCAGAGAGATATGAAACATCTTCCAAAGAAAATAATCCCGCTATCGGTTCCTTTCTTTGGGTTGTCATGCTGATCATGATCATGAAAACTCGCCTCCAATCAATGTGGGAGGAAAATATTGAGGATTTACTTCGGGGAAAGTTCTCGAACTCTATGGTATTAATGAACCAAAAATTTCACTTCTGTCGTTGCTGACCAATTATATCCTTTAAGGTCGCTAGATTTCAACTTCACCCAGTCTGAGGTACTAACTCGGATGAACCGGTAGTAACAATCACAGAGGTGCTCCCTTTACCGCCTAGCCGAACAATCAGGAATGTAGGGGTAAGCACAGGAGCCAGGCAACCCAGCTTGGCCAAAATCTTAAGTCAAATTGATGCATATTTATGGCTTTATAACGATGATTATGGAAGGTAGCCCTCGTATATAAAATACGAACGCTGATGATATATTTATTTTGACTCCGTTGCGACCATTTATCACTTGAAAGTGGCCCATCGTCGGCTTCCACCCCCTTGTAGATGCTACGCAGGGTGTTCCCGCAATAACAAGACAACCCTTAGCCGATGTCTCGGTGCGTGAAGGTGGTTGTGTTAGCAGAAACGAGGCAATCAGATATGCGGGCTTTATAACTTTCACTTAGTCGTAGGAGCTTTAAACTGGGGAAGCTAGCTACGAGCCCTCGGTTAGTGTTCGGCACCGACTGAAGTCTAGCCATTATCACTTCGGCCAATGTTATGAAAGGCCCATCGTTTAACACGGGGTAATCGATATCGATCTATAGTTTGATACCGTCATCGGATCGCTGACCAGTTTACGCCCATTGTGACAGTCAGTGGTTCTCCCTTTGCACACCTAGCCGAACAAAGCGGAACATAGGAGGAAAGCACAGGAGCCGGGCAACCCAACTATTGACCAAAGAAACAATTCAAAACTGATGCATATATAGCAATATCTGAGAATTTTTGTGCCGAATCTCTAAAGGTGTCCAGCGCTGCACTATGAGACTTATGCTGGAAACAAACAAATAGTTTAAAAGTGCCATGGGCTTGAAAAACCAAAAACTTCAGTAAAAACTTTACGCCCGAACTAAATCAAGTCATTTGGTGACAATCCAAAAATTGGTCTAACTTTTGTGCTTCTGTCGTGCATTAATATGACACATCCGATCTCAAGACTTCAAGCGGGTTAGCCTACGGCTGCAACCTCCTATCCCGAAGGCGAAGTACTGCTCGTTAGACCAGTTTAGTGAACTAAACTCGAGCGGTCACTAGAGAGAAAATGGGCTATCCGGCTATTGACCACACACTCGCGTCGAAAAAGGAGGGATAAAAAAGATTTTGCAACGACTAGGAAGAAACACATTTACTGTAAATCGGCTCATATAAATTTAAGAGCCCTCAGTAAACTTGGGTAAAAGAATTTTATGTATAATGATTGTATGTACTGAAGTACTTATATCATATATGTGTTCACCCGAACTTTTAAACGTGTATGAACCGACCGTCGGCTCCTCCCTCTTCGGTCAAGGACCGAAAAGTGTTATGTACTCCACCTATCGAGAATATCGACGGTGCTTCCAATAACCAAGCAATCAGGCTATAAGGCTGTAATAGACAAAGCGCGTTCAGGGAACTTATGCTATATTACTAACGAAGTGTAAGAAGCATCTTCGAAGAAAATAGTACCCCCATCGATACCTTTCTTCGGTTGCTCATTGTTACTATGAGACTTGTGCAATAGATTTTTGTACTCGTGAGTTCCGTTGTGTGTTGACCATGATTGAAAACAATAAGACCGCTAGCTTTCGGCTTCACCCAGTCTGAGGTCCGAGCTCGGCTGACCCAATCGTGACAATCGCAGAGGTGCTCCCTTTACTCCCTAGCCAAACAATCGGGAACGTAGGGGTAAACACAGGAGCAAGGCAACCCAGCTTGTGGAACACTTAAGTCAACATGGTGCATATTGTGGCGTAATACACGAACAAGGAACAAAGCCATACAAGTATAATCATATGCAAGAGGAAAGGTGTCATAAAGGAAGCCCCCAAGTAAACGGGGTATTTTGAATTTGTGTGTCACAAACAAAGTTTTGACAAGGAGGTTTTTCACAAACAACTTTTTGCCAAAAAAGTATAATGCTTGGTCGAACCGAACAAAATTGAAAACTAAAATTTTTTGAGCATGAAAGCGACTTAGCTGGTTAATGTGCTCGGTATTGATGACGCGTGATACGTCCATTTTGCATCATGCTTTTATATCAATATTTATTGCATTATGGGCTATTATTACACATTATGTCACAATATACCAATTCTCTCTTATTTTACAAGGTTTACATGAAGATGGAGAATGCCGGCAGCTGGAATTTTGGGCTGGAAAAGGAGCAAATATTAGAGACCTATTCTGCACAGCTCCAAAAGTCCTGAAATTCCATAGGAGTCATTTTCAGAATATATAAAAAATATTGGGTGAAGGAAGCACCAGAGGGGGGCCGCCCACCATCCACGAGGGTGGGGGCGCGCCCTACCCCCCTAGGCGCGCCCCCTGCCTCGTGGGCCCCTGGCAGGCCTCTGGTGTCCATCTTCTGCTATATGAGGTCTTTCGTCCGAGAAAAAATCATAAGCAAGCTTACGGGACGAAACTCCGCCGCCATGAGGCGGAACCTTGGCGGAACCAATCTAGGGCTCCGGCGGAGCTGTTCTGCAGGGAAACTTCCCTCCGGGAGGGGGAAATCATCACCATCGTCATCACATCGATCCTCTCATCGGGAGGGGGTCAATCTCCATCAACATCTTCACCAGCACCATCTCATCTCAAACCCTAGTTCATCTCTTGTATCCAATCTTTGTCTCAAAACCTCAGATTGGTACCTGTGGGTTGCTAGTAGTGTTGATTACTCCTTGTAGTTGATGCTAGTTGGTTTACTTGGTGGAAGATCATATGTTCAGATCCTTTATGCATATTAATACCTCTTTGATTATGAACATGAATATGATTTGTGAGTAATTACGTTTGTTCCTGAGGACATGGGAGAAGTCTTGCTATAAGTAGTCGTGTGAATTTGGTATTCGTTCGATATTTTGATGAGATGTATGTTGTCTCTCCTCTAGTGGTGTCATGTGAACGTCAACTACATGGCACTTCACCATTGTTTGGGCCTATAGGAAAGCATTGGGGAGTAATAAGTAGATGATGGGTTGCTAGAGTGACAGAAGCTGAAACCCTAGTTTATGAGTTGCTTCGTAAGGGGCTGATTTGGATCCATATGTTTCATGCTATGGTTAGGTTTACCTTAATACTTCTTTTGTAGTTGTGGATGCTTGCAATAGGGGTTAATCATAAGTGGGATGCTTGTCCAAGGAAGGGCAGTGCCCAAGCACCGGTCCATCCACATATCAAATTATCAAAGTACCAAACGCGAATCATATGAACATGATGAAAACTAGCTTGACGATTATTCCCATGTGTCCTCGGGAGCGCTTTCCTTCATATAAGAGTTTTTCCAGGCTTGTCCTTTGCTACAAAAAGGATTGGGCCATCTTGCTGCACCTTATTTACATTTATTGCTTGTTACTCGTTACAAATTACATTATCACAAAACTATCTTTTACCGATAATTTCAGTGCTTGCAGAGAATACCTTACTGAAATCTGCTTATCATTTCCTTCTGCTCCTCGTTGGGTTCGACACTCTTATTTATCGAAAGGACTATGATAGATCCCCTATACTTGTGGGTCATCAACGCGGTCCGTGCTTACGGCGGGATGAGCTCCCAGCCCCCAAGTCGGTCCCGAGGTGGCAGAGTAAAGAGCACGATGCTCCAAAGTGGCGACATGGCATTGCCGATGCAGGCCGGCAGTGTGACGCCGAAGTACCCGGCGTGGGTTAATGAAGTGATGACGAAGCCCCCGGTCCAGCCGAGGTGATGTGGTATGTCGATACGCCGAGGTGACAGCGCTGCCCAATCCAGATTTTACCTATGCACAAAAGATAGTGCAAGCCAGAGATAATAGTAATAATAATAATAAGTTTTTTTTTAAAAAAAGGATACATGATTAATAATTTATGAAAAGTGAGTAATAAAAGAAATATGGCCTGTGTGCCGAACACTCGATGAGGTAGAGCTCCTTCAGCGATGCCGAAGTCCCGAGGTAACCGAACATGTCGGTATGGCAATTCGACCAACAAGGTGATCAGGCGAGCCGATTTAGGCTGATTGGGACGATGACGTCGGCTTGCCGAAGTGACTGCATGATGCAGTCGAAGTTGATTACCTACACATGTAAAATAGTGTAGTTCAACAACAATAATATAAATGTATAAAAATCCTCGCATAATTAATTTACGCAAAATAATTTATTTAAAGATATGTGGCCTGGCGCCGAAGTCAATGTCGATGCAGGGCGTCGGCGTGATGCGGTAAAGGCATGGCAAAGCCGAACCACCACGCGACCATCGTTAATTCGGCCACCATTTGATAGACCTGTGTACAGATGATGGAACAAACCAGAGTAATAATTCCTCAGGAAAAATAAACCCAAACAAGCAAAATTTACAAGGATTAATAGCACCTGGTTTATTTGTTGTAGCAATCCGATGAAAGGTGACTCCCAAAATTGGGACTCGATCCGCACACCCATTGCATGATGGGCGATAAAGCGATGGCATGGCGATGCTCGCAAAGGTTGGCTCGCCGAGGCAAAACCCCCAGTCCAGCTAACGTGACGAAGCTGGTCGGCTAGTGACGTCGGAGTCACTAGAGTTTGTCGATTAAGAAATAGCAAAGTCCTCAATCCAGCCGAGGTGTCGAAGCCTCCATGTCAGCCGATGAGTCGAAGCAGGTCATCTGGTGACGCCGAAGTCACCGGAGTAGGTTTGATGAAGATATGGTGAAGCCCCCGGTCCAGCCGAGGTGACGGAGCGGGTCGGTAAGGAGACGTTGCAGCTGCCATGTCAGTCGAGGTGTTGAAGCAGTTCAGTGTGATGGACATCAGCTTGAAGAAGCAACAGTGTGGCCATGCCGACGCAGGTCGTAACTTGTGACGCACTCAATGCCGGCTTCATGAAGTGACCACACTCCGTGTGATCCGTAGGGTGGTGATGTTGGTGATGATTTATCCTTTGTGATTTCGAACTCTTTGTTTGGCTCGCCGAGATGATGATCCGAAGAAGTTGAGCTTGGCTCAACAAAGCGACGACGTGTCTAGTGCAGGTCGGCAGCCATGAAGCAATATTGTCGGACTGGTTTGACACTAGCATGACGGTGAAGATTACCTCCGAAAAGGAGCAAAATTCATGAGCATGTGTTTGGAAACAAAACACAATACCCTAGAAAGAGATTCTTCCAAAAAGGTTGTCCAATATCTCATTCATGAAAAGAGATGATCTCAGGTCGGATTCGTATTCGCGCAAAAAACAGATCCGAAAAGTGATGCACTAATCGGGAGGTTCCCGGAGTTTCGGATCGAGCTGAAATTTTGAGAGGTGGTAGATATGGAAATTCCGCAGCAGATGAACGGTTGGATCTTCCAAATAACCTCCGAGCTGGGCTCTGGAGACCACGCCCTAAACTTGTCCTGATTCCCGTCCAGACTCGACAGGGCTCCGGTATATCAGAGATCGGCGGAGATTGCTCCATCGGAACCCGACAAAATTTTACAGGGTTGTTGTAGACTCAATTCCGCACAATTCCACTGAAGGAATCGTCAAAGCGATGCTCGAGGAGGTGGTGGCAGCGGATACAAGTTTGCTGTCCGGAAGAACATCACAGTCGCCCGAGGGCAATGTTGACGTTGAGCCCCTGAGCTCCAAGGATGATTCCTCCATGATCATGATAGAGATCGGAGTTGATGTTTGATGAAGGCCCTCGTCCAAACATGACGATTGGAGGCGGGGCACAGTCCTTGGTCAAGCCAAGGTGACTAGTCGAGCCAGTGACGAAGACGCGACGTCACAGTTGATCTGCAGGTGAGCCATAGATCATTTGTCGATCTCACAGCAAAACTCTCAATGAAAGCATCATTGTCGGTGTCAAAACCGGAAATCTCAGGGTAGGGGGTCCCGAGCTGTGGATTCTCGGATCAATGGTAACAGGAACGAAGAAGACGATGTTTTACCCAGGTTCGGGCCCTTTTGATGGAGGTAAAACCCTACGTCCTGCTCTTGTTTATATTGATGGAGTATCAAGTACAGAGTTGATCTACCTCGAGATCATATGTTATGGTCTAAAACCTGAGGGTATGATGAATAATGTCATAATAATCTAGCGACTAGCCTGGCCTCGGCTTATATAATGTACCGGAGGCCTAGGATAACAAGAGTCCTAGTCGAATACGTTGGTGGACAGGAGTCCTTGTCTTAATCATCAAGTCTTGTGGAATCTTCCTCGTGTGCGGCATGGGCTGCCCGAAGTGGCCCATGAGTGAACCGCCATGGGGGTCCTCGGCCCGATCCAGCTGGTCGGGAGACGACGTGGTGAGTACCCCCTAGTCCAGGACACCGTCAGTCTTCTTGACCCTTTCCTTCCTCTTCTTTCCACTAGCAACCTCTTCCTCTCTTGGCTCAAGTGTAAACTCCATGGTTTCTTGAGTTGAGGCTCTGGCCTTGGACATTAGAGTCCTCTTAGCAGGAGCCTTCTTGGACAAGCCTTGCTTTGTGGCAGTAGTAGCAGCATACTCCTTCTTGAGTACTTTCTTCTTGGAGGTTACTTCCTCCTCAATCACAAAATCTTCATCCTCAGATTCAGATGTCCTTTTCTTCCTTTGCCTAGTAGCTACCTTAGGCAAATTGCTAGGAGTACTCCTACTCCCCTCATCATAACTGCTAGAGGGACTAGTGCCCTCACTGAGGTTGAGTTGCTCTTCAAACCTGTCCTGACTGTCACTGTCCTCTGACATAGCTGTAACCGACCCTATGAATAGTTGGGTGTAGATAGAGTAGATGAGCATCACAAAGTACAACTTATTTTTGCAAAAGTTGAGTCAAAAACTTAACTTTAGTTTTCTGTAGAAGCATTTCGGAGCTACCGATTTGACAAACTCGGTGACACCGAAGCACTAACAGAGGCTAAACATACAGTTTTGGTCAAACCAAAATGCAGTTTGGTGACTCCGAGATGCTAGGGTTTCACAGAGAAAGTGATTTCGGTCTCATCGATCAGTACACTTTGGTCAAACCGAGTTGTACTTGTGCAATGGCCAGGGCCAATCGGTGTGACGAAACCCTTAGATCGGTCGGTCCGAGATGGGTTCGGTGGAAACCTAACCCTAAGTTTTTGCATCAAATCTATTCTACGGAATTTATTTGGTGGATAGATTGATCACATACGTGGGAAGAACAAAGGCATTAGACTTTGTGCAAGAATCAGAGCAATGGAAAGCATAAAGGGTCAAATTCGTACCCTAACTTGGTGGCGGATTGCTATGGCGGCAACGGTGGTGAGGATTCCGTTGACGGTGGCGGAAACCAGCAGCGGTGGGTCACTAGCGACGACTACGACGGTCCGGAGACCAAGGGGCGGAAGTGCTGGGGCGTGAGCTCATGCGATTTGAAGTGACTTTCAACCGTACGGGTATGCAAGGAATATATATGCCTAGGCGCTGTTGGTGGTGCCGAGTGGAACGACTTGGTGGCACCAAGATGCAAAACTGCTAGCAGTTGCTGTAAACTTAGTGTGACCGAATAGTTCTAATCGGTGGCACCGAGATGAAAACCTAGATCAACTTATTGATCTTGGAGAGACTGAATTGGATAAGTCGGTCTGACCGAAAATCATTAAGAGGTTTTCGAAGTTAAGCCCTTGAAAAATTGGTGGCTCCGAGTGCTCCTCACCCGGAGGGTCCAAAAGTGACTTGTTCAGACTTTGTGATGTAGCATGAATAGAGTTTGAGACGAGAAAAGGCATAGATAGCTTGAGGAAGTACTTAGGCATTCTTGTCCATCCATTTGGCAAAAAGAAAAACCAAACAATCAAAGCAACAAATGGATGTCCTCGAATGAAGAAAATTATGCAACCAATATGCTCACACAGTAAGATGGAAAATAAAATATGTGGCAAAGCATGCACAAACACTCTAGCATCTATCAAGCAATTGATGATGACTAGGTCATCTATATGAGTATATTTACTTAGGAGTCAAATGAGAACATTTGACCGTAGGTCATACTCATCGTTTAAGCATGCATTGGGTTACCACTTTTACATAAAGCATTGTTGTGTTCACATCATTAGAGTTGCTTTAGCTTAATTTTTAGAGCAAATCTCCCCCTAGATGTGATATCCCCCCTAAGAGGGATGAACTAACCTTGGGTTTTGTTGATGATGACTTCATGTAGGTGTTGAAGATGTGGATGCTCAAAGTTGATGTAGGTTATTTGGAGCAATCCATTGGAGCGTTGCACTTTCAATACCTACACGGGTTAGTCCCACAAGGAACATACAATGATATCCATAGACATAGAGTGAATCATACATGTGATGATGTCCATGAAAGCATTAGGTTACCTTGTCCCTTGTCTTACCAATAAGAGGGTTTGTGACTCCATGAACTAGTGCAAGATATGGAAATTGATTGCACTTGTCCTTGCCAAAATAAATATGAGTGAAGTATGTTGGCGGAGTCACCCTCAAGAACTCTATAGTTCTTCTTCTTGGGATCCACATCAATTTGATGGGAATCCTTGGAGTTGTAGTCGTACTTGATAAAGTAGAACTTGATGTAGTCTTGGGAACCCACTTGACCATGGCCTTAGGAGCTTCTTCAAATGAATCAATCTCTTCTTGAAGCTTGTCCTTGCCTTTCAGATTGTGGTCTTGTGGTGGAAGATCATCTTGAACTTTTGTTCCCTTGAAGGAAGTGGGGTCATACTTCTCTTATTGAGGAACAAACTTCATCTTGGGGTATTGATCTTCTTCCCACTCAACTCAATTGGCATTGAATTTTCGTTCAAAACCAACACCTTGATTCTTCCGGTGCGTTCCTTGCTTGCGTACAATTTCCTCTAATTCCTTACTTCCGGCAAGGCTCTTGTAAACACCTTTATCTATAATTCCCTTCAATAAGATATTTTCTAGCTCAAGTGTAACTTGGCTAAGAGAATCATTAGTGGAATCAAGAGAACTACTAGAAGCAACAATATTGGATTTAACATTATTACTACTAGAGGAAGAATCCTTCTTGTTCTTATTGCTATATTTTACTTGTGGCGTATAAGTAGACAAGAGGAGACGTTTGGCAAGATAAGAAAAACTCTTCTTTCGAAGATCATCATTGATAGCTTTTAAGAACTCATGCTCTTGATCTAAATTTAGCTTCTCGAAGCCTAGCTTCTCATGAGTCTTTAGGAGCTCTCTATGATCCTCTAGAGTTGTTTCATGATCTAACTTAAGAGTGTTTAGTTCTTTAGTTAGACACTCAATCTCCTTCTTATCCTTGTCATTCATTTCATCTTGATTAGCATGAATACTAGCAATTTCATCATAGTTTTCATCACTAGTGTTGTTAACAAGTAAGTCATCGTCACCTAGCAAATCATCTTAATCACTATTGAAATCAACATACTCGGGGTGTGGTACCTTAGGGCCTTTAGCCATGAAGCATCTTCCAATTCCCTCATTCGGTGAGTCAAATATGTCGTAGGAGTTGGATGACACAAGTGCAAGTCCAACAACACCGTCATCTTAAGTATATTCAGACTCGGATTGATAGCTTCTCTCAGAGTAGTTGTCGGAGTCGGAACCAGATGCCCATTCACCAGCGTGAGCTTGATGTCTTTGTCTTGTGTAGCTCTTTGATGACTTGTCCTTCCTTTCTGAATCCTTGCTTCTACAAGAGGGTCTTCGTTCATAACGATCATCTCTACTCCTTCTCTCTCTTGGTGGTGATTCATCTCTTTTACTTCTCCTCTTAGGTGAATCTTCTCTTTTCTTGTAGGGAGCCATACATTCATTGGATTAGTGTCCGGGTCTTGCACAATTGTAGCAATTACGATCATGACTAGAAGATCTTTTGTCATTGTAGGATCTTGACTTGGAACTTCTCTCTTTGCTTCTATTCTTGTAGAATTTGTAGAAGTTCTTCACCATTAAGCTCAATTCTTCATTGAAGACTTGTTTCTCGCTTGATGTTGTAGGAGCATCACTTGAAGCTTTATAAGCACCACTAGACTTGTTGTGGAGCTCTTCCTTATCCTTGAGTGACATTTCATGAGCAACAATTCTACTAACGACTTTCGTGGGCTTGAGATCTTTGTAGTTGGGCATCATTTGGATCAAGGTGCACACGGAATCATATTTTCCATCCAAGGCTCTTAGGATCTTCTTGATGATGAATTTGTCGGTCATCACTTCGCTTCCTAAGCCGGCAATCTCATTTGTGATGAGAGCAAGCCTAGAGTACATCTCAGCAACTCCTTCACCATCCTTCAACTTGAACATGTCAAGTTGACTTTGAAGCACATCCAATTTGGATTCCTTGATGGAGTCGGTACCTTCTGCATATCAATCAAAGTATCCCAAATTTCCTTTGCATTCTCAAGGCAGTTGATTTTGTTGAATTCTTCGAGGCACAATCCGTTGAAGAGAATAACGCAAGCTTGAGCATTGTATTGCAACATCTTCATTTCTTCCGCGGACGCTTCATGATCCGGTTCTTTTCGATCCTCAAAGAAATTACCTTGCAAGCCAATGCGCACAATAGCCCAAACGGCGGGGTTATGACCAAGAATATGCATTTTCATATTATGCTTCCAACTAGAAAAATTGGTACCATCAAAGTAAGGACCTCTATGGTGGTAATTTCCCTCTCTAGATGCCATACTCTCCTAGGTTGTGAAACCAAGGCTATGATCACCAAAGCTACGGAAATCAAGGCAAATGGATACCAAAGCTCTGATACCACTTGTAGGATCGAAAGTAGGTCTAGAGGGGGTGATTAGACTACTTGACCAAATAAAAATCTAACATTTTCCCAATTTTAGTTGTGGGTCGATTTTAGCAATTAGCACAAGTCAAGCAATCAACCTACACATGCAATTCTAAGAGTGTAGCAGCGGAAAGTAAAACATTGCACATGAAGGTAAAGGGAAGGGTTTGGAGAGTGCAAACACAATGATGACATGGAGATTTTTGGCGTGGTTCCGATAGGTGGTGCTATCGTACATCCACATTGATGGAGACTTCAACCCACAAAGGGTAACGGTTGCGTGAGTCCACGGAGGGCTCCACCCACAAAGGGTCCATGAAGAAGCAACCTTGTCTGTCCCACCATGGCCATTGCCCATGAAGGACTTGCCTCACTCGGGTAGATCTTCACGAAGTAGGCGATCTCCTTGCCCTTACAAACTTCTTGGTTCAACTCCACAATTTTGTCAGAGGCTCTCAAGCGACACCTAACCAATCTAGGAGACACCATTCTCCAAAAGGTAATAGATGTTGTGTTGATGATGAACTCCTTGCTCTTGTGCTTCAAATGTTAGTCTCCCCAACACTCAACTCTCTCTCAGAGATTTGGATATGGTGGAAGGATGATTTGAGTGGAAAGCAACTTGGGGAAGGCTAGAAATCAAGATTCTTGTGGTTGGATTGGAATGTCTTGATCTCAATACATGAGTAGGTGGTTCTCTCTCGAAAATGTAGGCCGAAAGTGTAGCCACGTTTCGATGTCTCTCTCACAAATGTAGAAGGGGGTGGAGGGGTATATATAGCCTCCACACAAAATCCAACCATTACACACATTTGACCCAACTCGGTCAGACTGGATAGAAGAACTCAGTGAGACCGATTTAGTTCAAAATGTGAACGTTAGGAATCTTGGTGGGACCGACTTGAACAACTTGGTGGGACCGATGTGCTAGGGTTAGGGCAAAACCTCATCTAGGTGAAACCGATTTCTTGAACTTGGTGAGACCGATTTCAACAAAGAGCGGATAGAGAGTTGGCCAAGCAAACTTGGTGGGACCGATTGCACATTTCGGTGAGACCAAAATAATTATAACAGGCAACAAAGAGTTTGCAAGGCCATCTCGGTGAGACCAAGATCCGTATCGGTGTGACCGAGGTGTTAGGGTTTCTGGCAGTGGCTCGGTCAAATGAACTCGGTGGCTCCAGATAGAATGTTTCGTTGGGGCCGAGTTTGACTTTGTGTTTTGAACATATTTGGAAATGAGAAAGTGGTTGAGGGTTTTGGAGCAATATCATTAAGCACTTTGAGCAAGTAGACTATTAAGCAACACCTCATCCCCTTTTAATAGTATTGGCTTTCCTATGGACTCAATGTGATCTTGGGTCACTAAAGTATAAATGGAGTCTTGAGCTTTTGCCAATATGTGTCCATAGCATTTTGAGGGGTCCACATCTCTAGTCGATGAAAAGCCAATCATTGAACTTTCTGAAATATTCAATCTTGAATGGATATTAGTTCAATGAGCTATGTGTTGTTATGAATTACCAAAACCACCTGGGGATTAGTTGCACTTTCAGATGTACTTATGACCGGAAACGATTGGGCCTGTATAATTGTATTTTTTTAACACAATTGTACGTATAACCGTATTTGATCGCTCGCCCGTCGCACACGATCTCATTTTGCCCAGCGTGTGTGACCGGAGGGCCTATCCCCGACGGTTTCTGGGTCGTGTGGGAAGGATCCCCGTATCGCACACACTCACTTGGCGACGGTTCAGAATGCCATCGTGGAAAGGGGTTAAAAACCGTTTGTATAGCATCTCGTTGTACCAGTGTTATCTGCCATTTTGATCTGATTCCTTTTGTCTTCCAGGGACGCAGAACCACTTGAATGCCAAGTGAAACGGGCTAAGCTTTTGGCAGAGTGCGGCCCCACGACAAGTGCCGGGCAGGGGACACCAGCGGTTGACATCATCGTCGCCAGCCCTCGCAGCTCCTGCTAGCCGACACTAATACTAAAGTTCTTGTCCCCGAGCTTGATGAGGAGATGTGAGAAGTCCGCCAAGAGGCAGATCCTACCGTGGGTTCCCCATCAACCATCATCCCGGAGAGTGCTTCTCCGGCAAGGGTCTCCATCGACGAACTTGCCCGCACCGGTGCCACTCCGACAACTGGGGTTGTCGAGGACAGTGCGCCGACAACGCAGGTCACCGGGGGAGGATATGCCCTCCCTCAACAAGCACCAATGGGTAATCCCCTTGTCATTGTGTATTTCTCACATAACTCTTGTTTTCCTAGTCCTAACTTGGAATCTGATTCTTATTCTCGATCTCGCTCTGTCCTGACTGCACCCCCTGCTTCTCCCGAAGAGGAGGGAGATCCTTGCGGAGGTGGCGGGTATTGCAAAGGCTGCCGCCGAGGAAGCCACCAAGATTGCTGTTGAGGAGAACCTTGCCGGGATGGACGTGGAGAAGGCGCCCATTAATACCAGTGCACTGAACCCCGATGCCCATCCCGCGACATCAACCTTGCAAGCCCCGCCAAGCGGACTGGAGCTAGTTGTCTCCCAGCACGAGTCCAGAGCCCCCAGCTTATCTGGTACTGCAGGGCCGAACTTTGATAAAGAGATTGCTCGAATCCTACTCCCTCTCACCCAAAGAACCACATAAACCGCTGATGCTGCCAATGACGCCAAAGATTTCGCTTTCCTGGAGAGCATGGCTGTCGCATTCAAAAGCGTACAGGAGAGGTATATCAAGAGATGGAATAGGGTCTAGGAGGAACGCAAGTCTGTGGACTTGGTCGACCAGGTACTGAAGGAGAAGGCGGACGAGCTGCAGACATGGTACAATGAGCGAGTCCGTGATCTCATCAGGCAGGAGGAGAAGCTTGCTGCCGCCAGAGAAGCGGCGACAACTCGTGACGGCAAGTTGACGGAGCATGAGGCGCTGCTTAACGCCAAAGAGAAGGATCTTGCCGTATGGGAGTAGGCCCTCGCCGCCACCCTTCGTGGTAAGGATGACGAAATTGAAAAGCTTCTTAAGCAATAGACTCAAGCGCTGGAGGACAAGCACAAGGAATCCATTAAGGCGCAAGCCTTGGACAATGTTGCCCCTCCGAACTCGGAGCTTGGCGCCCGTGTCGCGCCTGCAACACCCAGAAGTGCATCCGCGCTGGCAGCAAGCACAATGACCTCGACGTCGTGGGGAAGGACACCTACCACCACATATTCTCTGAGAAGCTCGGGAACTGGTCCTTCAGAGACTACTTAAAGGAGGGGCCATCGGGTATGCATGAGAGCTCATCACCCAGGTATCAGATTATTGCCTCCCATCGCCTGGATTAGGTTGCTGTCGATGAGGATGGGAGTGGGGTGGCATGGTTGAGGGTTGGCCATCGGAGCACACGACGTGTGTGTGTGTGTGTGTGTGTGTGTGTGTGTGTGTGTGTGTGTGTGTGTGTGTGTGAGAGAGAGAGAGAGAGAGAGAGAGAGAGAGAGAGAGCATAGTGTGATTGTGGCAGGGGCGTTGATGGAAGAGCAGGGATGGAGTTATGAGAGCCAAAGCCTATTTTTTCGATGTGCTAAGAAGGATTCGATCCTGCAACGCGGGCTTACAGCGTAGGACTCACTAGCCACCCGCGCTAGTTGAGTTATGCCATAACTTTGAGCTTCTTATCTATTTTAGTCTTTCTTTCTTTCTTTTCCTTTTCTTTTTTTTCGTTTTTCTTTTCATTTCTTCCTTTTTCTTTTTATTCCTTCTTTTTCTTTTTAGTCTTCTTTCTTCCTTTTATTTTTCTAATTCAATATAAAAAGTTCACCGGATTTATGAACGTTTTTTCAAATTTGATGAACTTTTTCAAAATTGGTGAACTTTTTCTCAAATTAAATGAACTTTTTTCTAATTCGATGACATTTTATCAAAACCGGTGAACTATTTTCAAATTCGATGAACTTTTTTTAAATTTTGGGTGAACTCTTTTTTGAAGTCGATGAACTTTTTCCAAATTCAATGAACTTTTTTTCAAGTCCGATAAACTTTTTCTCAGATTTGTGAACCTTTTTCAAAACCAATGAACTTTTTTTGAAAGTCGGTGAACTTTTTGTCCAAATTAGATGAATTTTTTATTAAAAATTGGTGAACTCTTTCAACTTAGATGAACTTTTTTTGAAATTCATGAACTTTTTAAAATTGCGATTTTTTTGCAAAAATATTTGACCTTTTTTTAGTTCGTGATTTTTGAAAAAAAATCACGTTTTCTGTGAACCTTTTCTGGAAAGTCAACGGTCAATGTTGAACTGATCAGCGGTCAACAACGACCGGTTAATTCGAAACTGAGTAAAACGATCGAACCAGAAAAAAACGAAGCGAAGCAACACCTTTTATTTTTGGAACGAGCGATCACGGGAACGAACCAGCCCTCGCACTCTTTTATCTTGGGCCGGCCCATGACTGGATGTACGTGAGGGCTCATTCTCCTTACGCTGCGCCCAACGCTGCGCCCTTTTCTTCGATTTCCTCAAACGGGCGCACACCCCCCGGCGCTGCGCTGGGCCGGCCCGTTATCTTTTTTCCTGTTGAAACTGCAGGAAAAAATAATGTGCTCCTTACGCTGCGCACACCCCCCGGCGCTGCGCTGGGCCGGCCCGTTATCTTTTTTTCCTGTTGAAACTGCAGGAAAAAATAATGTGCGCAAACTAGGGATCGAACACGGGATCGATCAGTTAACAGAGCAGCGTACTCACCACTATGATGACAACGCACTTGTGATTACAGACTTCCTTCTTTTCTTTTTATTCTTTTTCTAGGTCGTTCCCTGGTCAAATTCTGGGCGTGTTTTTTTCTTGTTCCTTTTTCACTTTTTTTTCTCATTTACCTTTCTTTTTTTTCTTTCCTTAAATGCGCGAACTTTTTATCAAAATCGATGAACTTTTTTCAAATTCAATGAAATTTTATAAAAATCGATGAACTTTTTTCATTGATGAACTTTTTTTCAAAACCGATGAAATTTTTCTAAATTTTTGTGAACTGTTTTAAAAACTTATGAACTACTCCCTCCGTAAACTAATATAAGAGTGTTTAGATTACTATTTTAGTGATCTAAACGCTCTTATATTAGTTTACAGAGGGAGTAGTTTTCAAAATCGATGAACATGTTTCAAATTTGATGAACTTTTTCCAAATTCAATGAACATTTTTTTAAATAGACGAACTTTTTTCAAAATCATTGAACTGTTTTCAAATTCGATGAACTTTTTTCCAAAACTATGAACTTTTTTAAATTTTTGTGAACTGTTTTAAAAACTTATGAACTAGTTTTCAAAATAGATGAATATTTTTCGAATTTGGTGAACTTTTGTTCAAATTCAATGATTTTTTTTAAATTGATGAACTTTTTTCAAATTCGATGAACTTTTTTTCAAAACTGTTGAATTTTTTTAATATTTGTGAAATTTTAAAAAAATTGATGAACTAGTTTTCAAAATCGCTGAACTTGTTTTTCAAAATCAATCAACTTTTCAACTAATTTTCAGATTTTTTACGTTAAATGTTTCACTAAACGAATGGTTAAGTAGCATGTTTTCCTACCTGTAGGACAACAGAGCTTGTGTGGTGTAGTGGTACTTGCTGCATCGCAAGAAGTACTTGCGATCCTGAGTTGGAAACCAGGCAGTCGCGCTTTTTCTCACGTTTTTTTTTCGCGACGTGCTTCGCTGTGATCCATCGAAACCCTCCTGGGCCGGCCCAGTATCCTGACGCTTCGAGCGCCACAACTCGAGCTCCCGCGTACACATACAGATTATTAAACGTCCACTTTTTTGTACTTTATCTGTTCATTTTTATAAGACCTTGTAGACATTTTAGACATCATGTAAAAGGGGTCAATTTCAGTTGTCTGAAATGACTAATAAAAATGAACGGATGGGATATATTCTTCTTTTAGCAAAAAAAACATCCAATTTTTTGTACTGTACGGATGGATCTGGGACTCTAGCCTATTCCGGCTAGTTTTTTTTTAGACAAAGCTATCCCTTCTTTCACCCTGATGTCTTAGCCGGGAAATTGAATGATTTGCCACGTTTTACTTTGTGATTAGATGATTTGCACCTCTTTAGTTAGGATTATATTATTTGCCTCATTTTTTTTGATCTTTTAATTATTTTGCCCTAACCTGTATTCTAATGAATTCTTAATCATTTTAATTCAAAAAATCGACATGAAATGACATTTACATGATAGATACTATGGATCGGATAGGCTTAGGGATCCCGGTGGTCCTACCTTCAACTTGTGGCTCGAGGAGCTCCTGGTGCCGGCCATGGCGACGGTGGCCGGTTGTCATGGTAGAGAGTAGTGGGCGAAGTGGTGGTGGCGCTTCCCGTCAGCACTGCACTAACCCTAGATCGGTAGGGGATTAGGTGGGGTGTACAGCGCTGGACGAACCTCGTGATGCGAGCCGCCGGCCCCCACCTCTTTATATAGTGCAGGTGGCAGGGGCCTGTCACCCATAGTGGGTTGAGCGCCCCCGATCAGGGCGCGGATCTAAGGGCCCGGTGGGCCGTTGGGCCCACACGGTGGAGATCATCCTAACATTCTCCCCCTTGATCTCAGCTTTTACTTTTGATCTTATACTTTTACTTTCCTTGTTTCATAACAGATCAATACATAGAACATGTTTCATCGTCACAGCTCAATTGCCGATAGAATCAGACAGCCACAACGTACCTCTCTATTTTGAAACAAATTCGTTAACCTTGGGCCCTTTTATTGTCCGGAAATTTTAGACTATACCATAAAACCCATGTCGACTGTGTGTTCTCTGAACACACTGGGCGGTAAGCCTTTAATAAGCAGATCTGCAAACACTTGTCTGTTGCTTTTATGCTTTAAGCATTCCTACATAATTCCGGACTTTCTCCTTTACAACGCATAACTCTGTGTCAGTGTGTTTGGCATCAACACTTGACTCGTTGTCGTAGGAGCGAAAGACTTAAAATAGTTATTGTTGTTGTCAACCATTATCAACTTCGGGTACAGGTCTTCATAACCATTTTGCCTGTCCCTCAGCCTCATATCAAGCTATAACATATCTTTGCATCACATTGATGATAATTGTTCATTCTTTGGAGCTTTTCCACACCAAAACTCCAAGTGTGAAAGTTAGCGACAATTGTGGATTTCGCTATACATTTCACAAGTCATGTCTTTCTACTCACAATATTTCGAGAGCACTTATTTCTTTCAGCATGAGGCCGATATCTTTGACTCCATTCCAGTGATCTATATATGGACTGGACATTGCCAAAACAACCCGGATATGTGAACTGTGTCAGGGCAATATATTAAGCTTCCAACAGCTGAAGCATATGGTACCATATCCGTTTTCAATCTTTTCTCATCAACTTTTGGAACATCATAGTTTCCAGTTCTATTACCCTTGACTATAAGAACAGGCGTAGGTTTTCTCGCATGCATACTTTAGAGACATTTCTTAGCATGTCCATGTGACATTCCTAATACCCCTTTTATTCTTTTCTTGGTGAATCTCGATAATAATAACGAGAGACACTCTACCGAGAACATTCTTTTGAACTTTGAGGACAAGAACTTCTTTTCTCCTCCTGCATTAGGTTGACATCACCACTAGCAAGTAGGATGTCATCCATATGCACAGGATTAGGAAATGAATTTCCCATTCTATAACTTTGCACGAATACAATTGAACTCTCATTTTCTTTAACCCAAAACAACATTTGATTGCTTTAGTCCATAAAAGACTTCTTTAGGCAGTATCCCCTGTGTTCTTTACTTTCATCTAATGTAACTCAGATCATGATATCTTTCATCTAATGTAACTCAGATCATGATGTGCTACCAACACTCATTGTAATTTATTCAGTGCAAAACGCGCAAAAACCTTTCGATTTAAGTCGTGTTTTACACCTTTACATATTTCCTTTGGAGTCACATTGTGCTTGTAGACTCTATACAGCCTACTGTTTTGGCTCCATTGGAAATTACTCATCAGTCCCAAACATCGTCGGGATTCACTAATTTCATTTCATCTCATATAGTCTCGTATCATTTAGATAAGCAGACACTTCCCAAAACTCGAATGAGCACTTTAAATGAGGTGGGATCAACCTCCATTTGAATTTCACTAACATAGACTTTATAGTAATCAAAAGTATCTGATTTTCTCATTCCTTGAGACCATCAGTGTCTCAGGTACTGGCACTTCTTTCATATGGGGCTGTTGTTGCTCTGTCATTCCCAAGAGGCAAATTAATTATATTGTCTTTCATTTCCAAGAGGCAACAAGTTTTACAGGGACCTGTGTCACAAGATCCATGTGTACTCATTCATCCTTTATAGAGCTAACATCAGGTGTTGTATAGGTCATACAACATGCTCCCCCAGATTACTCCATCTTCACTAAAAATGGCGTATCTTTAAACTTTATAATTTGGGTTTATTCTATTAAAACTTTCTTCTTTATGGCACTTTAAGTACCGTCTTAGTATTCCTTACTCTGCTGTTGGAACTGTAAAAATCCAGAAATACAACTATTTCTTTCCTTTAGGGGTATTAATATGACCGTCATACTCCCCCAGACGATTGTCGGTGTACTAGAGTAGGGGTACCCTATTACCCCGAACTTGTGCACGGGCGGTCGCAGCATCCCGCGGCAAGGCTTGCCGGGTGACCGCCAAGACCCTCCGTGGTTCCCTTGAAGACCATTCAAGAACAAAGTACTCAAACCAAGGCCCCGGCAAGAGGAGCTTGCCGGGAAGACCAACCAAGGCCCCGACAAGAGGAGCTTGCCGGGAAGACCAACCAAGGCCCCGGCAAGAGGAGCTTGTCGTGAAGGCCAACCAAGGCCCTGACAAGAGAAGCTGGCCAGGAAGAAGATAAGACCCCGGCAAGAGGAGCTTGCCGGGAAGGCCACTCAAGGCATACCAAGAAAGCTTGCCGCCCGGCAAGGCCCGGTGAGCGACAAGCTCCCGAACACGACAAGACGACGACCGCGGCAAGGAGCTTGCCGCGGGAAACCCCCACTTCGTGCCCGCGCTCCAGCACACCTGCTAACGTGTCGCTCTGGGACTCTCCCAAGCGCACGTGGCAGGAGGCCGTGCAGCTAGGGGTGTGCGGTGGCAAGCAGGCGCTGACAAGATAACCATCGTGGCAAACGGTGGCGTCCCTAGCGGTCCGTTTCGGTACTGTTTAGGCGACACAGACGGGCATTCAATGCCCTTGTCCCCTGCCGTCAGAGTTAGGTAGGGTGCACTGTATCCACAGTAGCGGTAGCTGCACCTACCGCATCCTTTTCCATTTTTACCCTTCTAGTCTACGTTGCCACCTGTGGGTAACCCCTTGAGAGTATAAAAGGAGGCCCAAGCGCAACGTAGAAGGGGTTCGGCTCATGGAAGGTTCGGCTCATTCGAAACACCAGGAACACTCTCACGCTCAGTCTGGCAGCGTCCATCGCTCCTGAGCAAGAATTCAATACACACAAGCAAGCAACAGTAGGGTTTTACGCATCCGTGCGGCCCGAAGCTGGGTAAAATCGCTCGCGTGTACTGCCTCGATCCACTCTTTGTGCGCTCTCCGCCTCCCACCGAACCGAAAGGGGCCCTGTCCCCATAGGTGTTGGTGGATCAGCCATCCCCCGACTATCGGTGTACTAGAGTAGGGGTACCCTATTACCCCGAACTTGTGCACGGGCGGTCGCAGCATCCCGCGGCAAGGCTTGCCAGGTGACCGCCAAGACCCTCCGTGGTTCCCTTGAAGACCATTCAAGAACAAAGTACTCAAACCAAGGCCCTAGCAAGAGGAGCTTGCCGGGAAGACCAACCAAGGCCCCGGCAAGAGGAGCTTGCTGGGAAGACCAACCAAGGCCCCGGCAAGAGGAGCTTGCCGGGAAGACCAACCAAGGCCCCGGCAAGAGGAGATTGTCGGGAAGGCCAACCAAGGCCCTGGCAAGAGAAGCTGGCCAGGAAGAAGACAAGACCCCGGCAAGAGGAGCTTGCCGGGAAGGCCACTCAAGGCATACCAAGAAAGCTTGCCGCGACGCGCCGCGCGTCCCGGCAAGGCCCGGTGAGCGACAAGCTCCCGAACACGACAAGACGACGACCGCGGCAAGGAGCTTGCCGCGGGAAACCCCCACTTCATGCCCGCGCTCCAGCACACCTGCTAACGTGTCGCTCTAGGACTCTCCCAAGCGCACGTGGCAGGAGGCCGTGCAGCTAGGGGTGTGCGGTGGCAAGCAGGCGCTGACAAGATAACCATCGTGGCAAACGGTGGCGTCCCTAGCGGTCCGTTTCGGTACTGTTTAGGCGACACAGATGGGCATTCAATGCCCTTGTCCCCTGCCGTCAGAGTTAGGTAGGGTGCACTATATCCACAGTAGCGGTAGCTGCACCTACCGCATCCTTTTCCATTTTTACCCTTCTAGTTTACGTTGCCACATGTGGGTAACCCCTTGAGAGTATAAAAGGAGGCCCAAGCGCAACGTAGAAGGGGTTCGGCTCATTGAAGGTTCGCCTCATTGAAGGTTCGGCTCATTCGAAACACCAGGAACACTCTCATGCTCAGTCTGGCAGCGTCCATCGCTCCTGAGCAAGAATTCAATACACACAAGCAAGCAACAGTAGGGTTTTACGCATCCATGCGGCCCGAAGCTGGGTAAAATCGCTCGCGTGTACTGCCTCGATCCGCTCTTTGTGCGCTCTCCGCCTCCCACCGAACCGAAAGGGGCCCTGTCCCCATAGGTGTTGGTGGATCAGCCATCCCCCGACATCCTGTCGGTGTACTAGAGTAGGGGTACTCTATTACCCCGAACTTGTGCACGGGCGGTCGCAGCATCCCACGGCAAGGCTTGCCGGGTGACCGCCAAGACCCTCCGCGGTTCCCTTGAAGACCATTCAAGAACAAAGTACTCAAACCAAGGCCCCGGCAAGAGGAGCTTGCCGGGAAGACCAATCAAGGCCCCGACAAGAGGAGCTTGTCGGGAAGGCCAACCAAGGCCCTGGCAAGAGAAGCTGGCCAGGAAAAAGACAAGACCCCGGCAAGAGGAGCTTGCCGGGAAGGCCACTCAAGGCATACCAAGAAAGCTTGCCACGACGCGCCGCGCATCTCGGCAAGGCCCGGTGAGCGACAAGCTCCCGAACACAACAAGACGACGACCGCGGCAAGGAGCTTGCCGCGGGAAACCCCCACTTCGTGCCCGCGCTCCAGCACACCTGCTAACGTGTCGCTCTGGGACTCTCCCAATCGCACATGGCAGGAGGCCGTGCAGCTAGGGGTGTGCGGTGGCAAGCAGGCGCTGACAAGATAACCATCATGGCAAACGGTGGCGTCCCTAGCGGTCCGTTTTGGTACTGTTTAGGCGACACAGACGGGCATTCAATGCCCTTGTCCCCTGCCGTCAAAGTTAGGTAGAGTGCACTGTATCCACAGTAGCGGTAGCTGCACCTACCGCATCCTTTTCCATTTTTACCCTTCTAGTCTACGTTGCCACCTGTGGGTAACCCCTTGAGAGTATAAAAGGAGGCCCAAGCGCAACGTAGAAGGGGTTCGGCTCATTGGGGGTTCGGCTCATTGAAGGTTCGGCTCATTCGAAACACCAGGAACACTCTCACGCTCAGTGTGGCAGCGTCCATCGCTCCTGAGCAAGAATTCAATACACACAAGCAAGCAACAGTAGGGTTTTACGCATCCGTGCGGCCCGAAGCTGGGTAAAATCACTCGCGTGTACTGCCTCGATCCGCTCTTTGTGCGCTCTCCGCCTCCCACCGAACCGAAAGGGGCCCTGTCCCCATAGGTGTTGGTGGATCAGCCATCCCCCGACATCTTTCGCGCGCCAGGTAGGGGGCGTCGAGATTGTGCGAACCCGATCCGGCGTGCACGCGAGCTGAATCTTCATCGTCTTCATCGACATGCCACCGAAGAAGAAGGATTCGGAGGCAGCTGTTCCGTCTGCGTCGCTTTCACCGCCCCCGGAGCAAACGGGTGGTGGAGCGGACGCCGGCGGAAGAACAGGCGTCAACGAGGGAGTCCTCAGTGCGGCCAAGTCCAAGGACAAGGCGGCACAGACCTCGGCGTCCATGCGCGCACCGTGTCCCTCTCAGGAGGCGCGGGACCAGCAGCGTCATGGCGTTCGCAGCGCCATGCGTCCGCTGGGCCAAGATCAAGCTGGTGTTTCTCGCGGCGCTCAAGACCAACATGCACGTCAACATGCTGGCTCGAGCGAAGTACGGTCGCCGGGACGGGGCGCTGCTCCTTCTAACATGGTTAGGAGTCCGAGCACGCCCCACTCCTCGCACCGTTCACCTCCGCCGCCCACCACCCCAGCAGAAGCCTTGGCGCGAGCTCAACTGCTCCTAGACTGTCCTCCGACGGCGGACAAGACCGACGAATGGAAGACCACTATCCAGAGCCTCATCGGCTTCGCCAACGGCGACACTGCGCGGCAACCAAGCACCTCGCTGCCGCGGCAGGACAGCCGGACGCGAGCCGGTGGCAACAAGACCGGGGGAGGTGCGACTTCCATGCACTCTCCACTACGAAGGCCAAAATCGCCGACTCGCCGGGTCCACCCTGACAGCGACTCCACCGCGTCGTCGGACCCACGAGCTCGTCGCGACCAGCGCCAAGTTCTCCATGAACGACAACAAGAAGACGCTCGAACCCGCATCGAGCGCCGAAGAGAAGCGCGACGTCAATCTGACAAGCGCGCTGGGCCCTCTGTTGACATGCATGCGCCAGGGGAACCAGGCGATCTGCCGTACTCGGTAGGTTGTCCTGCGTTCACCCGTGAGCTGCGGCAAGTCCAGTGGCCCAGCACAAAGAACTTCAAACCGGACATACCAGAGAAGTACGACGGCAAGACGCATCCGTCGGAGTTTCTCAGCATCTACACCATCGCGGTGCAGGCTGCCGGGGGACGGGACGACAAGATCCTTGCCAACTACTTCCCGCTGGTACTCAAGCCCAATGTCAGGTCCTGGCTCATGCACTTGCCGGACAATTCCATCTCCTCTTGGGCAGATTTATGCCATCAGTTTGTCGGCGCCTTTACAGGCGGCCACAAGCCACATGGCCAAGATAGCGATCTTCATCTGCTCGCCCAGAAGGAAGGAGAACCACTGCGCAAGTACATTCAGAGATTCAGCCGTGTACATCACAACATCCCAGACGTCCACCCCGCCGCGATCATCAGCGCGTTCCATCAGAACGTGCAAAATCGAAGGATGAGGGAGGAGATGGCGATGTGTAAAATCAGAGACGTCAGCGAGCTTTACGCCTTGGCCGACAAGTGTGCACGCGCTGAAGAGGG
Source organism: Triticum aestivum (assembly GCF_018294505.1). Taxonomy (NCBI): domain Eukaryota; kingdom Viridiplantae; phylum Streptophyta; class Magnoliopsida; order Poales; family Poaceae; genus Triticum; species Triticum aestivum. The sequence goes on along the minus strand of NC_057812.1, from coordinate 217,845,308 downwards.
GAGGAGGCTTCCCGGAGAGAGTACAGGAGCAGGAGGATCCGACAGTGAGGATTCCACCCGGACAAGGAAAGGCCGGCGGCGGAACAACAGAAGGAAAAAAGGGCAAGGGAGTGCTAGCTGTCGAGCAGACCGGCAACGGAGGTGGCGCCAAGGAAGCTAAAGCTGGTGGCTCCGACAAGGAGGCCCAGCCTGTGGCGGCCACCGACAAGCAGGACAGCTCCGGCAAGCAGTATTGTAAGATTCACCGCACCAAGGGTCACGATCTCCAGAACTGCAAGAGAGTCAAAAAGCTTGTTGAGCAACAGAAAGCTGAGTACGAGCGGCGTGACAAGGAGAAGTCCCAGGAAGGAACTGGTGGATCCAGCAAGAAACGTCCCGAACGAGGGGGACGCCGCGACAAGGCCAAGCAGCGGCAAGGAGACAGACCTCCCCGCGGCCGCGACAAGGATGAAGATGACGACGACGACGAAGACATGGATGATGATGAGGCCGACGAGCAGGAATTTCAGAAAGCCACAGAGGTTCTGTGTGTTGACGGTGGCGCCTCTCTGCATACTTCGCACCGCCAACTCAAGTAGTGGATGCGGGAAGTGAATGCAGCAGAGCCATCCGTAGAGTCACGCAAGCCCCTGAAATGGTCTAGCACGCCTATCATCTTTGATATTGAGGACCACCCTGATCGCATAACCGCGGTCGGGTGTTTGCCAATGTTGGTTTCACCAACAATCCGCAACCTCAAGGTCACAAAGATGCTAGTTGACGGCGGGGCCGGCTTGAATCTGATATCCTCCGCGGTCCTCCAGAAACTTCAGATCCCTGACAGCGAGCTCGAGGAGACCGGCACATTCCAAGGAATCAGTCCGAGAAGAAGCAAACCGAAGGGAAAGATCACGCTGCCGGTCACATTTGGCAGCGAGCTAAACTTCAGAACTGAGAGGGTCACATTTGACGTTGCCGACTTTCCATTACCTTACAATGGAATCCTTGGCCGTCCAGCACTCGCCAAGTTTATGGCAGCCTCTCACTATGCATACAACGTACTCAAGATGCCAGGCCCGATAAGTGTCATCTCTGTCCCTGGCGACAAGAAGGATGCTCTTATCTGTGCCGACAAGATTTACCGGGAAGCCGCAGCCGCAGCTGATCACAATACACTTGCCGCTGAAGCTCCCGGGGGTAAGAAGAAGACCAAGTCCGGCAAGAGCTCTGATGCCTACTCCGGCAAGCGCACCTCTTCGGAGTGCTGCGCTACCATCGAGGACGCACCATCGAGCTCCACCGGCAAGTGCAAGAAGACAATGGCAGCTCCACCCGAGACCAAGAAGGTGTCCGCCAAGGAGGACGGCACTGGTGGTACCTTCACCATCAGTGCCACGCTTGACCCCAAATAGGAAAGCGCGCTCATTGCTTTCCTGCGGGCGAATGTCGACGTGCTTGCATGGCAACCGTCTGATATCCCCGGTGTTCCCAGGAAAGTAATCGAGCACCACCTTGCCGTCTGTCCTCATGCACGGCCCGTCAAGCAGAGAGTCAGGAAGCAGGCCGTGGAGCGCCAGGAATTCATTGCAGAAGAAATCAAGAAGTTGGAAGCAGCAGGCCTTGTCAGAGGAGTGCTCCATCCCACGTGGTTGGCCAATCCTGTTGTTGTGCGCAAGGCTAACGGAAAATGGAGACTTTGTATTGACTTCACTGATGTCAATAAAGCTTGTCCCAAAGACCCATTTCCCTTGCCGCGTATTTCCCTTGCCGCGTACTCAGGATACCATCAGATCTTCATGGCAGAAGAGGATGAAGAGAAAACTGCATTCATCACCCCATGTGGCACGTACTGCTTCGTACGGATGCCTTTCGGTTTGAAGAATGCTACATTCGCAAGGATAGTCCACCATGCTTTTGAGCCGCAAATGCACAGGAATGTGGAAGCCTACATGGACGATATAGTGGTCAAGAGCAAAAACAAAGCTACTCTGATTCAAGATCTAGATGAAACTTTTGCAAATCTGCGCAGGATCAACCTCAAGCTCAATCCCGAGAAGTGCGTGTTTGGAGTCCCTTCCGGCAAGCTTCTCGGGTTCTTTGTGTCACAGCGGGGGATTGAAGCCAACCCCGACAAGATCAAGGCCATCGAGCAGATTGAGGCACCAAAACGTGTCAAGGATGTGCGGAGGCTTGCCGGTTGCGTGGCTGCTCTCAGTAGATTTATCTCTAAGTCCGCAGAGCGCGCCTTGCCATTTTTCAAAATGTTGAAAAAGGCAGGTCCGATGAAATGGACTCCAGAAGCGGAGGCCGCGCTACAGGACTTAAAGAGGTACCTGTCCTCCACTCCAATACTTGTCGCACCTAAGCCACAAGAGAAGTTGCTACTATATCTGGCAGCAACCAATCAAGTGGTTAGTGCTGCGTTAGTAGCGGAGAGAGAGGCGGACGATGAGCCAACAACCGCGGCAAGTGAATCCAGCGACAAGCAGGGGGCTTCTCCGACAAGCTCTGGCCCCGACAAAGTCGAGTCTGCGCAGGCATGCAAGGAGGTGCAGAGGAAAATGGTGCAGCGCCCAGTTTACTTTGTCAGTTCCCTTCTACAGGGGGCTAGATCAAGGTATTCTGGCGTGCAGAAATTGCTTTTCGGCCTTCTCATGGCCTCGAGAAAGCTGCGCCATTACTTTCAGGCACATGAGATAATAGTTGTCACTCGCTTTCCGTTGAAGAGGATACTGCAGAATCCAGAAGCAACAGGCAGGATTGTCGAGTGGGCATTGGAACTGTCAAGCTTTGGCCTCAAGTTTGAGAGCACTGCAACGATCCAGAGCAGAGCATTGGCAGAGTTCATAGCGGAATGGACGCCAACACTAGACGAAGAGATTCCAGAAACGAGCATCCCTGTCAAGGAGGCGAGCAAAGAGTGGCTAATGTACTTTGCCGGTGCCTTCTCGCTGCAAGGCGCCGGTGCTGGCGTGCTGCTTATCGCACCCACCGGAGAGCACCTCAAGTATGTAGTCCAGATGCACTTTCCCAAGGAGCAAGCAACGAACAATACTGCAGAGTATGAGGGTTTGCTTGCCGGCCTCAGAATGGCAGCCGACCTTGGGATCAAGAAACTCATTGTAAGGGGTGACTTGCAGCTTGTCGTCCGCCAAGTGAACAAGAACTACCAGAGTCCATTGATGGAAGCTTATGTTGATGAAGTGAGAAAGCTAGAAGAGCACTTTGACGGCCTGCAAATGGAACACATCCCAAGAGCTCAGAATGACATTGCTGATGGCCTGTCGAAGTGCGCAGCACTAAAGTTACCTGTGGAACCAGGGATCTTTGTGCTCAAGCTGACTCAACCATCCGTAACACCGTCGACTGGACAGAGAAAGAAGAGGAAGATGGTTTCTGATGACTACTTTCCGGCAGAGCTTCCCGAAGCCGCCGCCAAGAAGGTCCCCAGGATCGACGCCAAGAGTGCTGAGGAGCAGTCTGCTCCGGCGAACCTTTTGGTTTGTTCCGTTGAAGCAAATGCTCCCGACATGTTTTGCTCCGGCAAGCTTGCCGGGGAATATCACGCTCCGGCCGAACCGCAGGTTCTCGCCGTAGAAGCGGATATTCCCACAGCAACAGATATGCCTTTAGCCCTTGTTGTCGAGCCACAAGCTCCAGCATGGGCGCAGCAGATCGTCCGTTTCCTTCAGACAGGAGATCTTCCCGAAGAGCAAGAAGAAGCAGAAAGAGTAGCCCGGCAGTCAAATATGTACAAGTTTGTCGACAACACACTGTACAGAATAAGACTCAATGGTGTGAAATTGAAGTGTATTCCCCAGGAAGACGGACAAAAGCTGTTGGCAGAGATACATGGAGGCATATGTGGTCACCACATCGGCGCAAGAGCACTTGCCGGCAAAGCATTCCGGCAAGGTTTCTTCTGGCCGACAGCCCTCCAGGATGCAACTGCACAAGTAACCAAGTGTGAAGCGTGTCAGTTCCATTCCAAACAGATACACCAGCCAGCTCAAGCTCTCCAGACGATCCCTTTATCCTGGCCATTTTCGGTCTGGGGGCTCGACATCCTCGGCCCCTTTCCCCGAGCTGTCGGGGGCTTTGAGTTCTTGTACGTTGCAATCGACAAGTTCACAAAGTGGCCGGAAGTGGAACCAGTGAGGAAGGTGACCGCACAGTCAGCCGTCAAGTTCTTCAGGTCAATTGTTTGCCGCTACGGGATCCCTAGCCGGATCATCACTGACAACGGCACGCAATTTACGAGCCGCACCTTCACGCAGTATGTCCAAGACCTTGGCTCCAAGGTCTGCTTCGCTTCTGTTGCTCACCCGAGAAGCAACGGTCAAGCGGAGAGGGCAAATGCTGAAGTGCTGCGAGGCCTCAAGACCAGAACTTTCGACAGGCTACACAAGTGCGGAAGAAACTGGATCGAGGAGCTGCCGGTGGTTCTTTAGTCGATCAGGACGACGCCAAATCGAGCCACTGGCCAGACACCCTTTGCTCTAGTCTATGCAGCAGAGGCAGTTACCCCCACGGAACTCGTATTCGGGTCACCTCGAGTGCTCGCTTATGATGAGCTCGAGCAAGAGCAGCTGCGGCAAGATGACGCGCTGCTCCTTGAGGAAGACCGTCTCCAGGCTGCTGTGCGAGCTGCTCGCTACCAGCAAGCTCTGCGCCGCTACCATAGCCGCAGAGTCAATGCCAGGAGTCTCGAGGAAGGCGACCTTGTTCTTCGGCGCGTTCACTCGGCCAAGAATTCCAACAAGTTGACGCCGAAGTGGGAAGGCCCTTATCGGGTGAAACGAGTCACAAGGCCCGGCGCTGTCCGCCTTGAGACCGAAGATGGCATTCCGGTGAGCAACTCCTGGAACATCGAGCATCTTCGTAAGTTTTACCCATAAGGCGCGGTTGTCGGACCCTGTCCGGCAACCACCTTTCTGTACAAGTCTTGCCGCTGTTGCATGTAATCCTTTGTACAGAGCCGGGCGCAGACCCCGTGCACCAGTAAAGTTCGTGTGCACCGCACATCTTGTCAGTTTTTTATGCTATAATCCTTTTTCGCATATGTTATCTGACACTTTGTGCAGCACCAGACCCCGGTAAGCGATAACGAGCCCAAGGCTCCATATCATTGCTTTATTTCTCTATTTCTTTCTCAAAAGAAGGAAGGTTCCCTCGCCCACAAGGTTTACCGGGGGGGAGGAGAAGATAATGGTGTGGACCAGGCCGTTCAAGAAAGTCTCTCCTTGCCGGGAAGCAGACGACAGAAAAGCTAAGTTGCCAAAGTTTGAGCAATCAGTTTTTTAAGTTTTTTTAAGTTATTTTCCTTGAACGACCGTGCTTTGTATAGAAAACCTGTGCGCGGAGGAACCAGTTCGCAGCTAGCTGCGCCCTTACTTTGCTTCGAGTCCGCTCAGCAACTTAAGTGAGACGCTAGCGCCCTTACTTTGTTTCGAGTCCGCTCAACAACTTAAGTGAGCTGCTAGCGCCCTTACTTTGCTTCGAGTCCGCTCAGCAACTTAAGTGAGCCGCTAGCGCCCTTACTTTGTTTCGAGTCCGCTCAACAACTTAAGTGAGCTGCAACTAGTTGCGACAAGGTTGCTTGTCGGTAGCGACCCCGCCAGCAGGCTGCTGAAGTTCCGCACTCGGCGCTCGCGGCAAGGGTGCCTGCACCGGCAAGTTTCCCTAGAAAGCGTAGGGCAGGACCATACAAAGCCAAGAGTCGAGTAAAGGAAGTAACACAGCAATTTTCTGCTTAAGATAGAGTTATATTACAAAAATAACTTGTCGCGCCTCTAATAAAGTGTTCCCATGACATAACTGGCAGCGACAAGGAAAGAAGAAAACGGACGGCCTAATCTACGCGACCGCTGTCAACCCTTTTGACCTCGCTCACCCTGTCCACAATGGGTGCGACGAGGGCCTTAAGTGCGTCAAGATCAGCGTCCGCCGGCGCCGGGGCCCCGACAAGCCAGTATTGCTGGGGGCTGCGAGTGCCAAGATTCGTCCACGGCAAACCAGAGTTGCCGGGGGCTGCAATATCAGATAAGTCTTTCATCCCTCATCATGCATCCTCTTATGGACTGGGGAATGCGAAACCGCGTTTCTTCCCGAAAACTGCCGTGCTCCCTCAACTCTAGGCCCTGGGGCTCGTTCCCGGGGCCAAGTTTGGTCGTAGTCGTGGTAGCAAAGGGATGAAACGAGGAGACCGCACCCACCTCGTTCCTGCTTCCCCCAAGGGCGCGATAAAGGTCGAGCGACGTGGGAAGGCGGCAGGGCCTGTTGCCAGGAGATGAAATGTCTGTCCGAAGGATACTAAGGATTTGCTCCTTGGCGTGGGTTCAACCCACAAGACAAATAACCTGGCAAGCATCCCCTTTTCATTAAAAACATCCCACTCAGGTACAGTCCATAGAGGATGAAAAACATGAAAGAGAGGATTACAAGTTTTAGATGCAGCTAATGCCCGAAGGCTTACAAATTAAAAAGATAAGATGCCCGTAATCCCTTTCCTGTCCCTCTCTTCAGGAGGCAGGTCAAGGAGGCGAAAAGGGCAAAAGGAACGCCTAGGTGAGCTACGGGTGCCAGAAGACACCAAGAGAACATCCCGGGGGCCGTCCGAAGGCTGGACGGTGATGTCGGCGCTGGAAGCGGGGCTCAAAGACGGGGCGGCAGGGCGTCAGCACGCTGTCGAGGGCACCACGCCCTCGTACTCCGACTTGACGGCCTTGTCGCCAGCCCTCTTCCCCTTCCGCAGCCTCCCTACGCCAGCCGCCAAAGGAGACGACCCCGGAGAGTTCAAGGAGCCGCCGACACGGATGATGGAGTCGCCGGTGCTGCGCGAAGCGGCGCCCGACGCCTAGTCGGACCCGCCGTTCCGCCGCCCGCTACCCTCATCGTCATTGTCACTCTCCTCCTCGTCACTCTCGCTCGAGGAGGAGCCTTCGCTGTCAGAGGAGCTGTCCACGCAACACTTCGCCCAAGTGCCGAAGCACCCGAAGACCTTGACGGAGAGGAGATCGCCCTCCATCAACTTAAAATGGAGGCCTCAGTGTCTCGGGCGGGTCCAACTCCATCGCCCTCGCAAACGGAGCTGGAAGCCGGAGGCGACGACGAGGCGCCCGGCGTAGCCTGACGAAGAACTCGCAAGGGTCGTCCCCTATATGGACCGCCGTGGGGGAAGGAGCCGCCGGCGGAGGCAAAGCTGGCGCGCCGCCCCGCCCGCCTCTTCCCCGAGCGCCTCAACCTCGTCCTCGACCTCGTCCGCGACCTCGCCCCCTCCCTCTTCCCCTTATGGCTGGCTCTGCCACCACGGGCGCGAGAGAGGGAGAGGTGCACTGTCTGGCGGCGACCCTCGCCGCCACCGATGAAGGGCCTGGTTTCCCTTTCTCCATGGCGAATGAGAGGAAGGGGAGCGGAGGCTGAAGAAAGGAAGAGATGAGAGAGTGCAGGTTTCTGTGCTCCCCTCCCGCTCCTTATAAAGGAGCGAGGTGGGGGCTCGGCCGCCCCGCTCAGCGAATCAAGGCACGGGAAGAGCAGGGAGTCGGGGCCAACCCGCTGCCCTCGCTCGTGGCGGCCCGGTTTCCCACTTCCACCGTCCGCGACCCTGAGCGCATGGGAGCCGCGTGGCGGGAATACAGAACCAAGGCGACGGATGAGGCGGCCTCGCCCCGCCTCGTGATCGCGGGGAGTGGACGTCTTGAAAACCGCGCATCGGCCCCATCCACTAAATGCACCACGCCCACACGTCTACCTCCGTTTAGGGAGGAGGGCGTGAACCGTCGCCATCATCATGGCCTGACGCATGCTCGAGGGGCTCAGCCCCGCGCACGCCGCCCGCATCACCCACGACGCCGCGTTTGACGCGTGCCGTTCTGGGCGTGCGCGGTGGGAGCGGAGTTAGATGCGGCGTGACCTAGGCCGCGCGTGCCCGTGCACTGTTTTGGGCCTGGCCCAATAGCGCTCGGCACCGTGTCTGGACCAGGCCCGGGGGCTCCTGTCGGTGTACTAGAGTAGGGGTACCCTATTACCCCGAACTTGTGCACGGGCGGTCGCGGCATCCCGCGGCAAGGCTTGCCGGGTGACCGCCAAGACCCTCCGTGGTTCCCTTGAAGACCATTCAAGAACAAAGTACTCAAACCAAGGCCCCGGCAAGAGGAGCTTGCCGGGAAGACCAACCAATGCCCCGGCAAGAGGAGCTTGCCGGGAAGACCAACCAAGGCCCCGGCAAGAGGAGCTTGCCGGGAAGACCAACCAAGGCCCCGGCAAGAGGAGCTTGTCGGGAAGGCCAACCAAGGCCCTGGCAAGAGAAGCTGGCCAGGAAGAAGACAAGACCCCGGCAAGAGGAGCTTGCCGGGAAGGCCACTCAAGGCATACCAAGAAAGTTTGTCGCGACGCGCCGCGCGTCCCGGCAAGGCCCGGTGAGCGACAAGCTCCCGAACACGACAAGACGACGACCGCGGCAAGGAGCTTGCCGCGGGAAACGCCCACTTCGTGCCCGCGCTCCAGCACACCTGCTAACGTGTCGCTTTGGGACTCTCCCAAGCGCACGTGGCAGGAGGCCGTGCAGCTAGGGGTGTGCGGTGGCAAGCAGGCACTGACAAGATAACCATCGTGGCAAACGGTGGCGTCCCTAGCGGTCCGTTTCGGTACTGTTTAGGCGACACAGACGGGCATTCAATGCCCTTGTCCCCTGCCGTCAGAGTTAGGTAGGGTGCACTGTATCCACAGTAGCGGTAGCTGCACCTACCACATCCTTTTCCATTTTTACCCTTCTAGTCTACGTTGCCACCTGTGGGTAACCCCTTGAGAGTATAAAAGGAGGCCCAAGCGCAACGTAGAAGGGGTTCGGCTCATGGAAGGTTTGGCTCATTCGAAACACCAGGAACACTCTCACGCTCAGTCTGGCAGCATCCATCGCTCCTGAGCAAGAATTCAATACACACAAGCAAGCAGCAGTAGGGTTTTACGCATCCGTGTGGCCCGAAGCTGGGTAAAATTGCTCGCGTGTACTGCCTCGATCCGCTCTTTGTGCGCTCTCCGCCTCCCACCGAACCGAAAGGGGCCCTGTCCCCATAGGTGTTGGTGGATCAGCCATCCCCCGACTGTCGGTGTACTAGAGTAGGGGTACCCTATTACCCCGAACTTGTGCACGGGCGGTCGCAGCATCCCGCGGCAAGGCTTGCCGGGTGACCGCCAAGACCCTCCGTGGTTCCCTTGAAGACCATTCAAGAACAAAGTACTCAAACCAAGGCCCCGACAAGAGGAGCTTGCCGGGAAGACCAACCAAGGCCCCGGCAAGAGGAGCTTGCCGGGAAGACCAACCAAGGCCCCGGCAAGAGGAGCTTGCCGGGAAGACCAACCAAGGCCCCGGCAAGAGGAGCTTGTCGGGAAGGCCAACCAAGGCCCTGGCAAGAGAAGCTGGCCAGGAAGAAGACAAGACCCCGGCAAGAGGAGCTTGCCGGGAAGGCCACTCAAGGCATACCAAGAAAGCTTGCCGCGACGCGCCGCACGTCTCGGCAAGGCCCGGTGAGCGACAAGCTCCCGAACACGACAAGACGACGACCGCGGCAAGGAGCTTGCCGCGGGAAACCCCCACTTCATGCCCGCGCTCCAGCGCACCTGCTAACGTGTCGCTCTGGGACTCTCCCAAGCGCACGTGGCAGGAGGCCGTGCAGCTAGGGGTGTGCGGTGGCAAGCAGGCGCTGACAAGATAACCATCGTGGCAAATGGTGGCGTCCCTAGCGGTCCGTTTCGGTACTGTTTAGGCGACACAGATGGGCATTCAATGCCCTTGTCCCCTGCCGTCAGAGTTAGGTAGGGTGCATTATATCCACAGTAGTGGTAGCTGCACCTATCGCATCCTTTTCCATTTTTACCCTTCTAGTTTACGTTGCCACCTGTGGGTAACCCCTTGAGAGTATAAAAGGAGGCCCAAGCGCAACGTAGAAGGGGTTCGGCTCATTGAAGGTTCGCCTCATTGAAGGTTCGGCTCATTCGAAACACCAGGAACACTCTCACGCTCAGTCTGGCAGCGTCCATCGCTCCTGAGCAAGAATTCAATACACACAAGCAAGCAGCAGTAGGGTTTTACGCATCCGTGCGGCCCGAAGCTGGGTAAAATCGCTCGCGTGTACTGCCTCGATCCGCTCTTTGTGCGCTCTCCGCCTCCCACCGAACTGAAAGGGGCCCTGTCCCCATAGGTGTTGGTGGATCAGCCATCCCCCGACATCCTGTCGGTGTACTAGAGTAGGGGTACCCTATTACCCCGAACTTGTGCACGGGCGGTCGCAGCATCCTTCGGCAAGGCTTGGCGGGTGACCGCCAAGACCCTCCGTGGTTCCCTTGAAGACCATTCAAGAACAAAGTACTCAAACCAAGGCCCCGGCAAGAGGAGCTTGCCGGGAAGACCAATCAAGGCCCCGGCAAGAGGAGCTTGTCGGGAAGGCCAACCAAGGCCCTGGCAAGAGAAGCTGGCCAGGAAGAAGACAAGACCCCGGCAAGAGGAGCTTGCCGGGAAGGCCACTCAAGGCATACCAAGAAAGCTTGCCGCGATGCGCCGCGCGTCCCAGCAAGGCCCGGTGAGCGACAAGCTCCCGAACACGACAAGACGACGACCGCGGCCAGGAGCTTGCCGCGGGAAACCCCCACTTCGTGCACGCGCTCCAGCACACCTGCTAACGTGTCGCTCTGGGACTCTCCCAAGCGCACGTGGCAGGAGGCCGTGCAGCTAGGGGTGTGCGGTGGCAAGCAGGCGCTGACAAGATAACCATCGTGGCAAACGGTGGCATCCCTAGCGGTCCGTTTCGGTACTGTTTAGGCGACACAGACGGGCATTCAATGCCCTTGTCCCCTGCCGTCAGAGTTAGGCAGGGTGCACTGTATCCACAGTAGCGGTAGCTGCACCTACCACATCCTTTTCCATTTTTACCCTTCTAGTCTATGTTGCCACTTGTGGCTAACCCCTTGAGAGTATAAAAGGAGGCCCAAGCGCAACGTAGAAGGGGTTCGGCTCATTGAAGGTTCGGCTCATTCGAAACACCAGGAACACTCTCACGCTCAGTCTGGCAGCGTCCATCGCTCCTGAGCAAGAATTCAATACACACAAGCAAGCAGCAGTAGGGTTTTACGCATCTGTGCGGCCCGAAGTTGGGTAAAATCGCTCGCGTGTACTGCCTCGATCCGCTCTTTGTGCGCTCTCCGCCTCCCACCGAACCGAAAGGGGCCCTGTCCCATAGGTGTTGGTGGATCAGCCATCCCCCGACATCTTTGGCGCGCTAGGTAGGGGGCGTCGAGATTGTGCGAACCCGATCCGGCGTGCACGCGAGCTGAATCTTCATCGTCTTCATCGACATGCCACCGAAGAAGAAGGATTTGGAGGCAGATGTTCCGTCTGCGTCGCTTTCACCGCCCCCGGAGCAAACGGGTGGTGGAGCGGACGCCGGCGGAAGAACAGGCGTCGACGAGGGAGTCCTCAGTGCGGCCAAGTCCAAGGACAAGGCGGCACAGACCTCGGCGTCCATGCGCGCACCGCGTCCCTCTCAGGAGGCGCGGGACCAGCAGCGTCATGGCGTTCGCAGCGCCATGCGTCCGCTGGGCCAAGATCAAGCTGGTGTTTCTCGCGGCGCTCAAGACCAACATGCACGTCAACATGCTGGCTTGAGCGAAGTACGGTCGCCGGGACGGGGCGCTGCTCCTTCTAACATGGTTAGGAGTCCGAGCACGCCCCACTCCTTGCACCGTTCACCTCCGCCGCCCACCACCCCAGCAGAAGCCTTGGCGCGAGCTCAACTGCTCCTAGACTGTCCTCCGACGGCGGACAAGACCGACGAATGGAAGGCCACTATCCAGAGCCTCATCGGCTTCGCCAACGGCGACACTGCGCGGCAACCAAGCACCTCGCTGCTGCGGCAGGACAGCCGGACGCGAGCCGATGGCAACAAGACCGGGGGAGGTGCGACTTCCATGCACTCTCCACTACAAAGGCCAAAATCGCCGACTCGCCGAGTCCACCCCGACAGCGACTCCACCGCGTCGTCGGACCCACGAGCTCGTCGCGACCAGCGCCAAGTTCTCCATGAACGACAACAAGAAGACGCTCGAACCCGCATCGAGCGCCGAAGAGAAGCGCGACGTCAATCCGACAAGCGCGCTGGGCCCTCTGTTGACATGCATGCGCCAGGGGAACCAGGCGATCTGCCGTACTCGGTAGGTTGTCCTGCGTTCACCCGTGAGCTGCGGCAAGTCCAGTGGCCCAGCACAAAGAACTTCAAACCGGACATACCAAAGAAGTACGACGGCAAGACGCATCCGACGGAGTTTCTCAGCATCTACACCAACGCGGTGCAGGCTGCCGGGGGACGGGACGACAAGATCCTTGCCAACTACTTCCCGCTGGTACTCAAGCCCAACGTCAGGTCCTGGCTCATGCACTTGCCGGACAATTCCATCTCCTCTTGGGCAGATTTATGCCATCAGTTTGTCGGCGCCTTTACAGGCAGCCACAAGCCACATGGCCAAGAGAGCGATCTTCATCTGCTCGCCCAGAAGGAAGGAGAACCACTGCGCAAGTACATTCAGAGATTCAGCCGTGTACAGCACAACATCCCAGACGTCCACCCCGCCGCGATCATCAGCGCGTTCCATCAGAACGTGCGAAATAGAAGGATGAGGGAGGAGATGGCGATGTGTAAAATCAGAGACGTCAGCGAGCTTTACGCCCTGGCCGATAAGTGTGCACGCGCTGAAGAGGGGAGGAGGCTTCCCGGAGAGAGTACAGGAGCAGGAGGATCCGACAGTGAGGATTCCGCCCGGACAAGGAAAGGCCGGCGGCGGAACAACAGAAGGAAAAAGGGCAAGGGAGTGCTAGCTGTCGAGCAGACCGGCAACGGAGGTGGCGCCAAGGAAGCTAAAGCTGGTGGCTCCAACAAGGAGGCCCAGCCTATGGCGGCCGCCAACAAGCAGGACAGCTCCGGCAAGCAGTATTGTAAGATTCACCGCACCAAGGGTCACGATCTCCAGAACTGCAAGAGAGTCGAACAACTTGTTGAGCAACAGAAAGCTGAGTACGAGCGGCGTGACAAGGAGAAGGCCCAGGAAGGAACTGGTGGATCCGGCAAGAAACGTCCCGGCCGAGGGGGACGCCGCGACAAGGCCAAGCAGTGGCAAGGAGACAGACCTCCCCGCGGCCGCGACAAGGATGAAGATGACGACGACGACGAAGACATGGATGATGACGAGGCCGACGAGCAGGAATTTCAGAAAGCCACAGAGGTTCTGTGCGTTGACGGTGGCGCCTCTCTGCATACTTCGCACCGCCAACTCAAGCAGTGGATGCGGGAAGTGAATGCAGCAGAGCCATCCGTAGAGTCACGCAAGCCCCTGAAATGGTCCAGCACGCCTATCATCTTTGATATTGAGGACCACCCTGATCGCATAACCGCGGTCGGGTGTTTGCCGATGTTAGTTTCACCAACAATCCGCAACCTCAAGGTCACAAAGATGCTAGTTGACTGCGGGGCCGGCTTGAATCTGATATCCTCCGCGGTCCTCCAGAAACTTCAGATCCCTGACATCGAGCTTGAGGAGACCGGCACATTCCAAGGAATAAGTCCGGGAAGAAGCAAACCGAAGGGAAAGATCACGCTGCCGGTCACATTTGGCAGCGAGCTGAACTTCAGAACTGGGAGGGTCACATTTGACGTTGCCGACTTTCCATTACCTTACAATGGAATCCTTGGCCGTCCAGCACTCGCCAAGTTTATGGCAGCCTCTCACTATGCATACAACGTACTCAAGATGCCAGGCCCGATAAGTGTCATCTCTGTCCCTGGCGACAAGAAGGATGCTCTTATCTGTGCCGACAAGATTTACCGAGAAGCCGCAGCCGCAGCTGATCACAATACACTTGCCGCTAAAGCTCCCGGGGGTAAGAAGAAGACCAAGTCCGGCAAGAGCTCTGATGCCTACTCCGGCAAGCGCACCTCTTCGGAGTGCTGCGCTACCATCGAGGACGCACCATCGAGCTCCACCGGCAAGTGCAAGAAGACAATGGCAGCTCCACCCGAGACCAAGAAGGTGTCCGCCAAGGAGGACGGCACTGGTGGTACCTTCACCATCAGTGCCACGCTTAACCCCAAATAGGAAAGCGCGCTCATTGCTTTCCTGCGGGCGAATGTCGACGTGTTTGCATGGCAACCGTCTGATATCCCCGGTGTTCCCAGGAAAGTAATCGAGCACCACCTTGCCGTCTGTCCTCATGCGCGGCCCGTCAAGCAGAGAGTCAGGAAGCAGGCCGTGGAGCGCCAGGAATTCATTGCAGAAGAAATCAAGAAGTTGGAAGCAGCAGGCCTTGTCAGAGGAGTGCTCCATCCCACGTGGTTGGCCAATCCTGTTGTTGTGCGCAAGGCTAACGGAAAATGGAGACTTTGTATTGACTTCACTGATGTTAACAAAGCTTGTCCCAAAGACCCATTTCCCTTGCCGCGTATTGACCAGATTGTTGACTCCACAGCCGGATGTGATTTGCTTTCATTTCTTGATGCGTACTCAGGATACCATCAGATCTTCATGGCAGAAGAGGATGAAGAGAAAACTGCATTCATCACCCCATGTGGCACGTACTGCTTCGTACGGATGCCTTTCGGTTTGAAGAATGCTACATTCGCAAGGATAGTCCACCATGCTTTTGAGCCGCAAATGCACAGGAATGTGGAAGCCTACATGGACGATATAGTGGTCAAGAGCAAAAACAAAGCTACTCTGATTCAAGATCTAGATGAAACTTTTGCAAATCTGCGCAGGATCAACCTCAAGCTCAATCCCGAGAAGTGCGTGTTTGGAGTCCCTTCCGGCAAGCTTCTCGGGTTCTTTGTGTCACAGCGGGGGATTGAAGCCAACCCCGACAAGATCAAGGCCATCGAGCAGATTGAGGCACCAAAACGTGTCAAGGATGTGCGGAGGCTTGCCGGTTGCGTGGCTGCTCTCAGTAGATTTATCTCTAAGTCCGCAGAGCGCGCCTTGCCATTTTTCAAAATGTTGAAAAAGGCAGGTCCGATGAAATGGACTCCAGAAGCGGAGGCCGCGCTACAGGACTTAAAGAGGTACCTGTCCTCCACTCCAATACTTGTCGCACCTAAGCCACAAGAGAAGTTGCTACTATATCTGGCAGCAACCAATCAAGTGGTTAGTGCTGCGTTAGTAGCGGAGAGAGAGGCGGACGATGAGCCAACAACCGCGGCAAGTGAATCCAGCGACAAGCAGGGGGCTTCTCCGACAAGCTCTGGCCCCGACAAAGTCGAGTCTGCGCAGGCATGCAAGGAGGTGCAGAGGAAAATGGTGCAGCGCCCAGTTTACTTTGTCAGTTCCCTTCTACAGGGGGCTAGATCAAGGTATTCTGGCGTGCAGAAATTGCTTTTCGGCCTTCTCATGGCCTCGAGAAAGCTGCGCCATTACTTTCAGGCACATGAGATAATAGTTGTCACTCGCTTTCCGTTGAAGAGGATACTGCAGAATCCAGAAGCAACAGGCAGGATTGTCGAGTGGGCATTGGAACTGTCAAGCTTTGGCCTCAAGTTTGAGAGCACTGCAACGATCCAGAGCAGAGCATTGGCAGAGTTCATAGCGGAATGGACGCCAACACTAGACGAAGAGATTCCAGAAACGAGCATCCCTGTCAAGGAGGCGAGCAAAGAGTGGCTAATGTACTTTGCCGGTGCCTTCTCGCTGCAAGGCGCCGGTGCTGGCGTGCTGCTTATCGCACCCACCGGAGAGCACCTCAAGTATGTAGTCCAGATGCACTTTCCCAAGGAGCAAGCAACGAACAATACTGCAGAGTATGAGGGTTTGCTTGCCGGCCTCAGAATGGCAGCCGACCTTGGGATCAAGAAACTCATTGTAAGGGGTGACTTGCAGCTTGTCGTCCGCCAAGTGAACAAGAACTACCAGAGTCCATTGATGGAAGCTTATGTTGATGAAGTGAGAAAGCTAGAAGAGCACTTTGACGGCCTGCAAATGGAACACATCCCAAGAGCTCAGAATGACATTGCTGATGGCCTGTCGAAGTGCGCAGCACTAAAGTTACCTGTGGAACCAGGGATCTTTGTGCTCAAGCTGACTCAACCATCCGTAACACCGTCGACTGGACAGAGAAAGAAGAGGAAGATGGTTTCTAATGACTACTTTCCGGCAGAGCTTCCCGAAGCCGCCGCCAAGAAGGTCCCCAGGATCGACGCCAAGAGTGCTGAGGAGCAGTCTGCTCCGGCGAACCTTTTGGTTTGTTCCGTTGAAGCAAACGCTCCCGACAAGTTTTGCTCCAGCAAGCTTGCCGGGGAATATCACGCTCCGGCCGAACCGCAGGTTCTCGCCGTAGAAGCGGATATTCCCACAGCAACAGATATGCCTTTAGCCCTTGTTGTCGAGCCACAAGCTCCAGCATGGGCGCAGCAGATCGTCCGTTTCCTTCAGACAGGAGATCTTCCCGAAGAGCAAGAAGAAGCGGAAAGAGTAGCCCGGCAGTCAAATATGTACAAGTTTGTCGACAACACACTGTACAGAATAAGACTCAATGGTGTGAAATTGAAGTGTATTCCCCAGGAAGACGGACAAAAGCTGTTGGCAGAGATACATGGAGGCATATGTGGTCACCACATTGGCGCAAGAGCACTTGCCGGCAAAGCATTCCGGCAAGGTTTCTTCTGGCCGACAGCCCTCCAGGATGCAACTGCACAAGTAACCAAGTGTGAAGCGTGCCAGTTCCATTCCAAACAGATACACCAGCCAGCTCAAGCTCTCCAGACGATCCCTTTATCCTGGCCATTTTCGGTCTGGGGGCTCGACATCCTCGGCCCCTTTCCCCGAGCTGTCGGGGGCTTTGAGTTCTTGTACGTTGCAATCGACAAGTTCACAAAGTGGCCGGAAGTGGAACCAGTGAGGAAGGTGACCGCACAGTCAGCCGTCAAGTTCTTCAGGTCAATTGTTTGCCGCTACGGGATCCCTAGCCGGATCATCACCGACAACGGCACGCAATTTACGAGCCGCACCTTCACGCAGTACGTCCAAGACCTTGGCTCCAAGGTCTGCTTCGCTTCTGTTGCTCACCCGAGAAGCAACGGTCAAGCAGAGAGGGCAAATGCTGAAGTGCTGCGAGGCCTCAAGACCAGAACTTTCGACAGGCTACACAAGTGCGGAAGAAACTGGATCGAGGAGCTGTCGGTGGTTCTTTGGTCGATCAGGACGACGCCAAATCGAGCCACTGGCCAGACACCCTTTGCTCTAGTCTATGGAGCAGAGGCAGTTACCCCCACGGAACTCGTATACGGGTCACCTCGAGTGCTCGCTTATGATGAGATCGAGCAAGAGCAGCTGCGGCAAGATGACGCGCTGCTCCTTGAGGAAGACCGTCTCCAGGCTGCTGTGCGAGCTGCTCGCTACCAGCAAGCTCTGCGCCGCTACCATAGCCGCAGAGTCAATGCCAGGAGTCTCGAGGAAGGCGACCTTGTTCTTCGGCGTGTTCACTCGGCCAAGAATTCCAACAAGTTGACGCCGAAGTGGGAAGGCCCTTATCGGGTGAAACGAGTCACAAGGCCCGGCGCTGTCCGCCTTGAGACCGAAGATGGCATTCTGGTGAGCAACTCCTGGAACATCGAGCATCTTCGTAAGTTTTACCCATAAGGCGCGGTTGTCGGACCCTGTCCGGCAACCACCTTTCTGTACAAGTCTTGCCGCTGTTGCATGTAATCCTTTATACAGAGCCGGGCGCAGACCCCGTGCACCAGTAAAGTTCGTGTGCACCGCACATCTTGTCAGTTTTTTATGCTATAATCCTTTTTCGCATATGTTATCTGACACTTTGTGCAGCACCAGACCCCGGTAAGCGATAACGAGCCCAAGGCTCCATATCATTGCTTTATTTCTCTATTTCTTTCTCAAAAGAAGGAAGGTTCCCTCGCCCACAAGGTTTACCGGGGGGGGGAGGAGAAGATAATGGTGTGGACCAGACCGTTCAAGAAAGTCTCTCCTTGCCGGGAAGCAGACGACAGAAAAGCTAAGTTGCCAAAGTTTGAGCAATCAGTTTTTTAAGTTTTTTTAAGTTATTTTCCTTGAACGATCGTGCTTTGTATGGAAAACCTGTGCGCGGAGGAACCAGTTCGCAGCTAGCTGCGCCCTTACTTTGCTTCGAGTCCGCTCAGCAACTTAAGTGAGCCGCTAGCGCCCTTACTTTGTTTCGAGTCCGCTCAACAACTTAAGTGAGCTGCTAGCGCCCTTACTTTGCTTCAAGTCCGCTCAGCAACTTAAGTGAGCCGCTAGCGCCCTTACTTTGTTTCGAGTCCGCTCAACAACTTAAGTGAGCTGCTAGCGCCCTTACTTTGCTTCGAGTCCGCTCAGCAACTTAAGTGAGCCGCTAGCGCCCTTACTTTGTTTCGAGTCCGCTCAACAACTTAAGTGAGCTGCAACTAGTTGCGACAAGGTTGCTTGTTGGTAGCAACCCCGCCAGCAGGCTGCTGAAGTTCCGCACTCGGCGCTCGCGGCAAGGGTGCCTGCACCGGCAAGTTTCCCTAGAAAGCGTAGGGCAGGACCATACAAAGCCAAGAGTCGAGTAAAGGAAGTAACACAACAATTTTCTGCTTAAGATAGAGTTATATTACAAAAATAACTTGTCGCGCCTCTAATAAAGTGTTCCCATGACATAACTGGCAGCGACAAGGAAAGAAGAAAACGGACGGCCTAATCTACGCGACCGCTGTCAACCCTTTTGACCTTGCTCACCCTGTCCACAATGGGTGCGACGAGGGCCTTAAGTGCGTCAAGATCAGCGTCCGCCGGCGCCGGGGCCCTGACAAGCTAGTATTGCTGGGGGCTGCGAGTGCCAAGATTCGTCCACGGCAAACCAGAGTTGCCGGGGGCTGCAATATCAGATAAGTCTTTCATCCCTCATCATGCATCCTCTTATGGACTGGGGAATGCGAAACCGTGTTTCTTCCCGAAAACTGCCGTGCTCCCTCAACTCTAGGCCCTGGGGCTCGTTCCCGGGGCCAAGTTTGGTCGTAGTCGCGGTAGCAAAGGGATGAAACGAGGAGACCGCACCCACCTCGTTCCTGCTTCCGCCAAGGGCGCGAGAAAGGTCGAGCGACGTGGGAAGGCGGCAGGGCCTGTTGCCGGGAGATGAAATGTATGTCCGAAGGATACTAAGGATTTGCTCCTTGGCGTGGGTTCAACCCGCGAGACAAATAACCCGGCAAGCATCCCCTTTTCATTAAAAAACGTCCCACTCAGGTACAGTCCATAGAGGATGAAAAACATGAAAGAGAGGATTACAAGTTTTAGATGCAGCTAATGCCCAAAGGCTTACAAATTAAAAAGATAAGATGCCCGTAATCCCTTTCCTGTCCCTCTCTTCAGGAGGCAGGTCAAGGAGGCGAAAAGGGCAAAAGGAACGCCTAGGCGAGCTACGGGTGCCAGAAGACACCAAGAGAACATCCCGGGGGCCGTCCGAAGGCTGGACGGCGATGTCGGCGCTGGAAGCGGGGCTCGAAGACGGGGCGGCAAGGCGTCAGCACGCTGTCGAGGGCACCACGCCCTCGTACTCCGACTTGACGGCCTTGTCGCCAGCCCTCTTCCCCTTCCGCAGCCTCCCTATGCCAGCCGCCAAAGGAGACGACCCCGGAGAGTTCAAGGAGCCGCCGACACGGATGATGGAGTCGCCGGTGCTGCGCGAAGCGGCGCCCGACGCCTAGTCGGACCCGCCGTTCCGCCGCCCGCTACCCTCATCGTCGCTGTCGCTCTCCTCCTCGTCACTCTCGCTCGAGGAGGAGCCTTCGCTGTCGGAGGAGCTGTCCACGCAGCACTTCGCCCGAGTGCCGAAGCACCCGAAGACCTTGACGGAGAGGAGATCGCCCTCCATCAACTTAAAATGGAGGCCTCAGTGTCTCGGGCGGGTCCAACTCCATCGCCCTCGCAAACGGAGTTGGAAGCCGGAGGCGATGACGAGGCGCCCGGCGCAGCCTGACGAAGAACTCGCAAGGGTCGTCCCCTATATGGACCGCCGTGGGGGGAGGAGCCGCCGGCGGAGGCGAAGCTGGCGCGCCGCCCCGCCCGCCTCTTCCCTGAGCGCCTCAACCTCGTCCTCGACCTCGTCCGCGACCTCGCCCCCTCCCTCTTCCCCTTATGGCTGGCTCTGCCACCACGGGCGCGAGAGAGGGAGAGGTGCGCTGTCTGGCGGCGACCCTCGCCGCCACCGATGAAGGGCCTGGTTTCCCTTTCTCCATGGCGAATGAGAGGAAGGGGAGCGGAGGCTGAAGAAAGGAAGAGATGAGAGAATGCGGGTTTCTGTGCTCCCCTCCCACTCTTTATAAAGGAGCGAGGTGGGGGCTCAGCCGCCCCGCTCAGCGAATCAAGGCACGGGAAGAGCAGGGAGTCGGGGCCAACCCGCTACCCTCGCTCGTGGCGGCCCGGTTTCCCACTTCCACCGTCCGCGACCTCGAGCGCATGGGAGCCGCGTGGCGGGAATACAGAACCAAGGCGACGGATGAGGCGGCCTCGCCCCGCCTCGTGATCGTGGGGAGTGGACGTCTCGAAAACCGCGCATCGGCCCCATCCACTAAATGCACCACGCCCCCACGTCTACCTCCGTTTAGGGAGGAGGGCGTGAACCGTCGCCATCATCATGGCCTGACGCATGCTCGAGGGGCTCAGCCCCGCGCACGCCGCCCGCGTCACCCACGACGCCGCGTTTGACGCGTGCCGTTCTGGGCGTGCGCGGTGGGAGCGGAGTTAGATGCGGCGTGACCTAGGCCGCGCGTGCCCGTGCACTGTTTTGGGCCTGGCCCAACAGTGCTCGGCACCGTGTCTGGCCCAGGCCCGGGGGCTCCTGTCGGTGTACTAGAGTAGGGGTACCCTATTACCCCGAACTTGTGCACGGGCAGTCGCAGCATCCCGCGGCAAGGCTTGCCGGGTGACCGCCAAGACCCTCCGTGGTTCCCTTGAAGACCATTCAAGAACAAAGTACTCAAACCAAGGCCCCGGCAAGAGGAGCTTGCCGGGAAGACCAACCAATGCCCCGGCAAGAGGAGCTTGCCGGGAAGACCAACCAAGGCCCCGGCAAGAGGAGCTTGCCGGGAAGACCAACCAAGGCCCCGACAAGAGGAGCTTGTCGGGAAGGCCAACCAAGGCCCTGGCAAGAGAAGCTGGCCAGGAAGAAGACAAGACCCCGGCAAGAGGAGCTTGCCGGGAAGGCCACTCAAGGCATACCAAGAAAGCTTGCCGCGACGCGCCGCGCGTCCCGGCAAGGCCCGGTGAGCGACAAGCTCCCGAACACGACAAGACGACGACCGCGGCAAGGAGCTTGCCGCGGGAAACCCCCACTTCGTGCCCGCGCTCCAGCACACCTGCTAACGTGTCGCTCTGGGACTCTCCCAAGCGCACGTGGCAGGAGGCCGTGCAGCTAGGGGTGTGCGGTGGCAAGCAGGCGCTGACAAGATAACCATCGTGGCAAACGGTGGCGTCCCTAGCGGTCCGTTTCGGTACTGTTTAGGCGACACAGACGGGCATTCAATGCCCTTGTCCCCTGCCGTCAGAGTTAGGTAGGGTGCACTGTATCCACAGTAGCGGTAGCTGCACCTACCGCATCCTTTTCCATTTTTACCCTTCTAGTCTACGTTGCCACCTGTGGGTAACCCCTTGAGAGTATAAAAGGAGGCCCAAGCGCAACGTAGAAGGGGTTTGGCTCATGGAAGGTTCGGCTCATTCGAAACACCAGGAACACTCTCACGCTCAGTCTGGCAGCGTCCATCGCTCCTGAGCAAGAATTCAATACACACAAGCAAGCAGCAGTAGGGTTTTACGCATCCGTGCGGCCCGAAGCTGGGTAAAATTGCTCGCGTGTACTGCCTCGATCCGCTCTTTGTGCGCTCTCCGCCTCCCACCGAACCGAAAGGGGCCCTGTCCCCATAGGTGTTGGTGGATCAACCATCCCCCGACTGTCGGTGTACTAGAGTAGGGGTACCCTATTACCCCGAACTTGTGCACGGGCGGTCGCAGCATCCCGCGGCAAGGCTTGCCGGGTGACCGCCAAGACCCTCCGTGGTTCCCTTGAAGACCATTCAAGAACAAAGTACTCAAACCAAGGCCCCGGCAAGAGGAGCTTGCCGGGAAGACCAACCAAGGCCCCGGCAAGAGGAGCTTGCCGGGAAGACCAACCAAGGCCCCAGCAAGAGGAGCTTGTCGGGAAGGCTAACCAAGGCCCTGGCAAGAGAAGCTGGCCATGAAGAAGACAAGACCCCGGCAAGAGGAGCTTTCCGGGAAGGCCACTCAAGGCATACCAAGAAAGCTTGCCGCGACGCGCCGCGCGTCTCGGCAAGGCCCGGTGAGCGACAAGCTCCCGAACACGACAAGACGACGACCGCGGCAAGGAGCTTGCCGCGGGAAACCCCCACTTCGTGCCCGCGCTCCAGCACACCTGCTAACGTGTCGCTCTGGGACTCTCCCAAGCGCACGTGGCAGGAGGCCGTGCAGCTAGGGGTGTGCGGTGGCAAGCAGGCGCTGACAAGATAACCATCGTGGCAAACGGTGGCGTCCCTAGCGGTCCGTTTCGGTACTGTTTAGGCGACACAGATGGGCATTCAATGCCCTTGTCCCCTGCCGTCAGAGTTAGGTAGGGTGCATTATATCCACAGTAGCTGTAGCTGCACCTACCGCATCCTTTTCCATTTTTACCCTTCTAGTTTACGTTGCCACCTGTGGGTAACCCCTTGAGAGTATAAAAGGAGGCCCAAGCGCAACGTAGAAGGGGTTCGGCTCATTGAAGGTTCGGCTCATGGAAGGTTCGGCTCATTCGAAACACCAGGAACACTCTCACGCTCAGTCTGGCAGCGTCCATCGCTCCTGAGCAAGAATTCAATACACACAAGCAAGCAGCAGTAGGGTTTTACGCATCCGTGCGGCCCGAAGCTGGGTAAAATCGCTCGCGTGTACTGCCTCGATCCGCTCTTTGTGCGCTCTCCGCCTCCCACCGAACCGAAAGGGGCCCTGTCCCCATAGGTGTTGGTGGATCAGCCATCCCCCGACATCCTGTCGGTGTACTAGAGTAGGGGTACCCTATTACCCTGAACTTGTGCACGGGCGGTCGCAGCATCCCGCGGCAAGGCTTGCCGGGTGACCGCCAAGACCCTCCGTGGTTCCCTTGAAGACCATTCAAGAACAAAGTACTCAAACCAAGGCCCCGGCAAGAGGAGCTTGCCGGGAAGACCAACCAAGGCCCCGGCAAGAGGAGCTTGTCGGGAAGGCCAACCAAGGCCCTGGCAAGAGAAGCTGGCCAGGAAGAAGACAAGACCCCGGCAAGAGGAGCTTGTCGGGAAGACCACTCAAGGCATACCAAGAAAGCTTGCCGCGACGCGCCGCGCGTCCTGGCAAGGCCCAGTGAGCGAGAAGCTCCCGAACACGACAAGACGACAACCGCGGCAAGGAGCTTGCCGCGGGAAACCCCCACTTCGTGCCCGCGCTCCAGCACACCTGCTAACGTGTCGCTCTGGGACTCTCCCAAGCGCACGTGGCAGGAGGCCGTGCAGCTAGGGGTGTGCGGTGGCAAGCAGGCGCTGACAAGATAACCATCGTGGCAAACGGTGGCGTCCCTAGCGGTCCATTTCGGTACTGTTTAGGCGACACAGACGGGCATTCAATGCCCTTGTCCCCTGCCGTCAGAGTTAGGCAGGGTGCACTGTATCCACAGTAGCGGTAGCTGCACCTACCGCATCCTTTTCCATTTTTACCCTTCTAGTCTACGTTGCCACCTGTGGGTAACCCCTTGAGAGTATAAAAGGAGGCCCAAGCGCAACGTAGAAGGGGTTCGGCTCATTGGGGGTTCGGCTCATTGAAGGTTCGGCTCATTCGAAACACCAGGAACACTCTCACGCTCAGTCTGGCAGCGTCCATCGCTCCTGAGCAAGAATTCAATACACACAAGCAAGCAGCAGTAGGGTTTTACGCATCCGTGCGGCCCGAAGCTAGGTAAAATCGCTCGCGTGTACTGCCTCGATCCGCTCTTTGTGCGCTCTCCGCCTCCCACCGAACCGAAAGGGGCCCTGTCCCCATAGGTGTTGGTGGATCAGCCATCCCCCGACAACGATCACATTCTTCATCACATTATCTAAAGTATAGGGGAGTTTCATCAATCTTAATTTATCTCATATTTTGTTCCCCCCCTCGAAATGTGGCAAGAACTTTTCTACCACAATTTCGAAAACCATTGATAACTCTTGTGAACTGAGGAAACTTCGATTATCTACTTCATTCATCAGATTACTTCATACGAAATGAAGTTATCTCTTCATACAAAATGAAGTTATCTTTTAACTAGTATGGGAGTACTTTTTCCTCATTTCATTTCAGAAACTCAACAGAGTTGTTTATCATTAGTACTTTCCCAAGTCTCACTTGCATATAATTCTTATCTTTAGGTTCATCTATAACTTTTAATCTCTTTGGATTTATTGAGTGCTTAATGACCATTACACATAAGATGTACGGTCGAAACTAGGAAAGCATAATAGCTACTCCATACTTTTCTCCTAGAGTGAGACACATTAAGCACATGAGTCATCATATCTTTCTCCTGTCATACAGGATAAGTTCTTTGCCTGAATTTCTCCTGACATATAGGATTTTTGACATAATACTATGTTAACTTTACCCAGTTACGCAGGTATTTTCCCAGACTTTCCCCGCCATGCGGGTTTTACCATAATCCTCTTTCCCGCTATGCAGGTAATTCCTTATAAGGAACATGAATGCCAGAATTGGCTCTTTTGACCGCATATGCAATCATCAAATTCAGTAATAAATTCGAACGTTCTTTGACACACATGCTTAATTCGATGTTGGTCAAATTAAACACGCATGTTGCTTGTTTCATCTCAAATCGTGTTGACTGAAAAATCTTCTTCATATAGAATACATGAAAAAACATTTGTCAACCAAGACTCTCAATGACCTATTTGTTTTCTTTTCTTGGATTAATGTCCAAGAATTCTTTTCATTTGAAGCCATTCTTTAGAGAGAACATACTCCCTCACGTTATGACCTTTCTTGGTCATCTTTCGGGTAACAAGTACCCAGCCATTCGCTTTCACGAATGAAAGCATGGAAAACTTTTAGTCTGAGAAAACTTAGCCAATAATCAACAATAATGAGCATAAAAATAACCCTACGTTGGTTTGGTTAAAAAATACGCACATTAAACTTTTTAAAGCTTTCCTTTTATACTCTAAATCACCGTTGTGGTAGAATTAGAATAAAACTCATTCTTCTACATTAATTCCATATCACCGTTGGGCGGAAATGGAAATAATGCATATAACTCATAAACAATGTGATGATAGTATTTCTATTAAACAACTTTGCTAAGAAATAATCATCATTATCAACTTTATTGCAGCGGAAAACTAGCAATATACAGTTCTCAATCTTTATCAAATTCTCCGAAAATTGGTCACTTGGATACAAAATTTATCAGAGATTTGAACTTCTAACTATAAGACTCATTGAATTATAATATTGTCATCATCAACGTTGGTCAGAAAATGACAATACCATATTTTAACTTTTAAAAAATATCTTTCTTTTATCATATCGGAAACTATCTGCACCTTATTTCACCCACAGGGGAAAACATTGCTAAGAATAGTTCTTCCAATTAAATTTTCCCGTTGGTTCCAATTTAATTGGAGGATAAAACTTTTCCTTTGCAGCGGAAACTTTCAATATTCTATGCAGAAACAATTCTGCACTCTTTTACTCTCGAAGCAATTTTAACCGTTTGGTTCAAAAAAGCATTAGAGAAGCAACAATTAATCTTTTACTTTAGTTCTATTCATTTTTAAAGGAGCACTTTTTTTTATTTGCAGCGGAAAAACATGAATA
Organism: Triticum aestivum; assembly: GCF_018294505.1. Taxonomy (NCBI): domain Eukaryota; kingdom Viridiplantae; phylum Streptophyta; class Magnoliopsida; order Poales; family Poaceae; genus Triticum; species Triticum aestivum. Next base: position 217,819,421 of record NC_057812.1, on the reverse strand, counting down.
GAAAACTCATGAACCTTTTATTCTTTACAGAAACTTTTCTTTGACCAAATAAAAATTCATGAACTTTATTATTTTCTTTGTAAAATTCATGAACATTTCTTTTTCTAAAAAATTTATATTTTCTTTTTTAGAAACATTTTCTGTTTTTCTTTCCTGTTTTCTAAACAAAATATTCGTTGGAAAAATTTGCATAGAAAAACTATTTGAAATCTGCCCAAATCTGGACAAATAACAAAAATAATAATAATATTGCAGCTGGCCCGGCGCGCGGGTGAGGCCTTGGCCCAGTCTGCGCAGCTGCTGGCCTGGCCCAGAGCGCGCAGCTGCGCCCGCGGCTGGTTGCCTCGGCCCAGCGCGCATGGCTGCGCCCGCGGCTGCCGGCCTGGCCTCTCTTTCGGCCCAAAAGCGCGCACTAGCTAGGGTTTTCATCCCAACCGTCAATCAGGATCGAACGGTCCACCTTACTTATTGCTCGATCAAAACTGGGGAGAGCGAGCCCCCGACCGAAAACCCTAGCCACTCTCTCTGTTCGGTCTCTCTCCTTCTTCGCTCTCTCTCCTATGGCGGCAGAGCTCCTCCAACGGTCCAACCGCGCCGCCGGCGAGCCGACGGCGGCGTCGGCCGCCTCTGCGCCACGCGCCCCCTCTTCTTCCCTTTCCCCCTCCTTTCTTCCTCCTCCCACGCCTCCTTCAAGAGAAAGAGACGCGGCAGAGCCCTCCTCTGCTCCCCTGTTCGTAGCAGCGGGATGGGGTTCCGGCGGCCGCAAGCGACGACGTTGTGCCACCGCGCCGCGCGAGCAGTTCCCCCTCCCACTTTTCCTTTCTGTGACAGAGAGGGAACAAGGGCGACGCGCCGTCCTCTGCCCCTTGTAGCACCCGTCGGCGACCTAGATGGACGGTACGGCGGCACCCCTGCCGACCCCTTTGCCGGCGTGCGCGAGCACCTCCAGGGTGAACGCGCCGCCGTCAAATGGCACGGTGGTGGTGCCCTTTGCCCCTTTCGGGGTGGTTCTTCATCCGGCGCCTCGGCTTGCCGATGCGCGCCCGCATCAAGAGGAACGGCGCGACTGTGATGGCGGCGCTACTTTTTCCGGTTTGGATTCGTTCTTTGCCCTGTCAATTAGGGTTCCACGGGAGGGGGTAATATCTTTTCTTTTGATTTCAACCGAAGAAACCCTATGCCCAAACCTGTCTGATACCATTGATAGATACTATGGATCGGATAGGCTTAGAGATCCCGGTGGTCCTACCTTCAACTTGTGGCTCGAGGAGCTCCCGGTGCCGGCCATGGCGACGGTGACCGTTTGTGATGGCAGAGAGTAGTGGGCGAAGTGGTGGCGGCGCTTCCCGTCAGCACTGCACTAACCCTAGATCGGTAGGGGATTAGGTGGGGTGTACGGCGCTGGACGAACCTCGTGATGCGAGCCGCCGGCCCCCACCTCTTTATATAGTGCAGGTGACAGGGGCCCGTCACCCATAGTGAGTTGAGCGCCCCCGATTAGGGCGCGGATCTAAGGGCCCGATGGGCCGTTGGGCCCACACGGTGGAGATCATCCTAACATTACGCCCCTATGGCGGATTACAATTTCTCTTTCTAATCTTCTCTACCTGCTTCGATGGAGTCAAATACAGTTTACCCGAACAAACCACAATCCGTCTTTGTTCGTTCTCAAGGGCAAGAGGCGGAAGGGTCGCCGGCCACAACAAGCCATACATCTGGACACGACCACTCCTGCGACCACGGTGGGCCGAGGTGACTCCGGGAACTTCACAGAGCGATGATGTTCCACGACGATGGCAGTGACGAGAACAACGAGCTTGCAATGGCTGGCGCTCCAGATGGGAGAGACTGACTTTTTGGCTTGGATCACTTTGCCAAGCTTCACGTTTCACTGCTCAACGTTTGAGACTAATTCTCTCTTACTGTTGCACCTTGCATGCTGCATGCGCATGAATCAACAGTAGCAATGGGATCGAGCGGCCGAGCGGGGAAAGAAAATAAAGGTTGCCTGGGGCCGTCGAGGCACCGAGCAGCAGAGGGGGCCGCCGGCCTGCGAGTCCACAGAGTAGCAGGAGGAGCCGCCGGGGTGCAGAGAGAGAGGCCGGGCCGTCGAGCAGAAACACGTCGGGCGTCCAGCAGCAGCGGGAACCGTCGGGCCTCCGAGCAGCAGCGTACACCAGGCCGCCGAGCTGCAGCACCGTTTTGTGTTCCCAACGGCGTGTCATCAATTTCAGTGGTTTAGTAGGAGCAGAGCAGAGGAGGGTCAGAGAAATTGCAATCTGCCATAGGGGCATAAAGGTCATTCCACATAGTTTTTCAGATTTAAAATAATTAAGAACTCATTAGAATACGGAAGAGGGCAAATGATCAAAAGATCAGAGAAAACTGGGGCAAATAATCTAATCCTAACTAAAGCCGAGCAAATCATCTAATCACAGAGTAAAATGGGGCAAATCATCCAATCTCCCCTTAAAAGCCTCTCTATGTTGCACTCGGCCGTGAGAGTGTACCGCCAGCTCTTCGTCGCCAAACCAAACACTAGGGTTTTGCCCACCCCCGCCGCCGTCCACATCCCCTCCTTCCGAGCATCTACAGTCGCCGCCACCGGTACAGCCGGCCCTCCGATGGAGGTGCCGCCGTATTGGACGGCCGCCCTGGTCCGGGAGGTTTTCATCAACTTCTTCAAGTCCAAGTCGCACACGCCATGGCCGTCGAGCCCCGTGGTACCCGTCAACGACGGCACGCTCTTGTTCACCAACGCCGGGATGAACGGGTTCAAGCCGATATTCCTCGGCCTTGCCCCCCCGGACTCGCAGCTTGGCCGCCTGCGCCGCGCCTGCAACACCCAGAAGTGCATCCGTGCCGGCGGCAAGCACAACGACCTCGACGACGTGGGGAAGGACACCTACCACCACACCTTCTTCGAGATGCTCGGGAACTGGTCTTTCGGAGACTACTTCAATGACGGGGCCATCGGGTATGCATGGGACCTCCTCACCCAGGTATCGGATTCTTGCCTCTCGATCGCTCGCGTGTTAGTTTGTACTCCCTCCGTTCCTAAATGTAAGTCTTTATAGAGACTCCACTATAAATCGAATACGGATGTATATAGATGCATTTTAAGTTTAGATTCATTCAATTTGCTCCGTATGTAGTCTATCTAGTGGAATCTCTACAAAGACTTATATTTAGAAACGGAGGGAGTATACACTACTGTATAAAACATCAGATCATGGATGGGTAAAATTTAAGTGAAAGTTGGGTCCACTTTGGTGGGTTCAATGGTGAGTGAAAGCTTGTGTTTTGGGGATATATTTCTATGCAAAACTGAGCTCTTTACCGTTTTGACAAAGTTAGGATTTTATGCTTGTTTTGTACAATAAGTTTGGTCGCTTTGGTGATATATACTCATTGACGCTGACCTTCTGACCTCCCATCTAATCTACCCCCTCCGTTCCTAAATATAAGCCCTTTTAGATATTCTAATATAGACTACATACGGAGCAAAATGAGTGAATCTACACTCTAAAATGTGTCATATACATCCTTATGTAGTCCGTATTGAAGTCTCTAAAAAGGCTTATGTTTTCTTATGTACAGGTCTATTTTCTTATGTAGGATCTCTGTACATAAATACTCCCTCTGTATCAAAATATAAGATGTTTTTGTAGGGTAGTTTAGCCTAAAATATCTCTTATATTTTGGTACAGAGGTAGTATATCTGAAGAAGCAAAAATAAGAAAGTGATGTGAAAAACCACAGATGTACAAATTTCCCATATGTACCTAATATTTCCCATTGACCACCTTCTTACTAATATTACCTACTGATTGCTTTTTCATATGTACAGGTCTACAAATTGCCCACTGATAGAATTTATGCAACATACTTTGGTGGTGATGAGAAAGCTGGTCTCGCTCCCGATACCGAGTCGAAAAACATATGGTTGAAGTATCTACCTAATGAAAGAGTTCTGCCTTTCGGTTGCAAGGTATTCTGGATGTGCTTGGTTTGTTGGTCGAGTTCCTGGCTGTTTTGGACATTATGTTGTAGTATTAGTTTCACTTTCTTCGTCTCTGTTGGACTTTATACTGTTGTCTGAATGTCCCTATTAAAGAACAGTACCACAATGTGTTCTTTGGGCAGGATAACTTCTGGGAGATGGGCGACACAGGTCCATGTGGGCCATGCACAGAGATTCATTTTGATCGTATTGGCAACCGTGATGCGGCTTCATTAGTGAATAATGATGACCCTACTTGTATTGAGATATGGAATCTTGTGTTTATTCAGGTTAACATGCTATATTTTAAAAACTCATTTCTTTGTAGATTGTTGAGCTTTAGTCTCAATACACCGCCCAGTTACTCTGTTTTATATGTGCACGCCTATTTGCTTTTTATCTGTTCTATGCATTGACATTTGGCTATTTTAGTACCCAGTTCAACAGGGAATCAGACGGTACTTTGAGATCCTTGCCAGCAAAACACGTTGACACTGGGATGGGCCTTGAGCGTTTGACTTCTATCCTTCAGAATAAAATGAGCAATTACGATACAGATGTATTCATGCCATTATTTGATGCCATCCACAAGGTATTTTTGTTCAGATGCACACTTGCAGCTTCTTTGGTGCTTATGAGTTGTGACTACAGTATTTTGCTGCAGTAATAAATTGTTGTCTAAAGTAAATATTGTTAATTCGATATGCATTATGAATGCAGCTGGCAGGTGTTGGAATTCAGCCATACTCTGGTAAAGTAGGATCAGATGATGTTGGGAAAGTTGATATGGCATATAGGGTTGTTGCAGATCACATAAGAACCCTTTCTTTTGCTATCGCTGATGGTTCTCAACCTGGTGAGTCTATACTGTTTTGGTTGGGGATACATCATTTAAAATGACTGCCAAGTTGTTGATGTGGCACTGGAATAAAATGAATTATGTGGACATAAAGTCACCAATAGCCCCATTTCCAATTTGAAGAATTTGAATGAAAAAAGATAGAACTCATTGTCAGCCAAATGTTGCAGTTACAAAATATTTTGGCAATAAAGGTTCAGTACAACTGCAGGAAATATGTTACTGTCTTCATTCAATTTAATTGGTTTGTTTTCGGCAGATCCACCGTTTTGTTGTCAACCTATCTAGTGCGTATGGTGTAGAACTGAAATATTTTGTCGCAACTACTGAGCTATTGTATTTTTACAATGTTTCAGGGCTTTGTTATGTGTTATACAATGATGTTTCTTTGTTCTAATATGAGTTTTTCTGTAGGAAATGAGGGACGAGAGTATGTTCTAAGGCGTATACTTAGACGTGCTGTTCACTTTGGTCGTCAAAAATTGATGGCAAAGCAAGGATTTTTTAGCTCGTAAGAACTGCAACCTGCATCTGTTGTACGTTTGTTAAAGATATATTTGCATAGCTTTCTGTTTACTCAGAATGCTAAAAATGTAATGTAAGCCTTATGGGAATGACGGTAGAGATGTCATATGACAATAAGAAAAAACTATGTTTAGACACGATTTTAGCGGATTTATTATGAACTCAGGGTCATGAGTCATTGTGCTATTTGTTACTTAATTTGGGTTTGGGTTTGTGGGGCACAAGTTGGAACTGGAGTCATCTGTGTTGGCTGCTTACTCCTGATAGCATTGTTCCTGCGATGCCTTATGTTGTAGTTTATGTGTGCATTTTTTTTGCTAGCAAAGATTTATTTTAACTGGCATTTGGTCCTGATAATGAGGCATGGTTATGAAATTTATTTTTATTCGTAGGAGAAAAAGCGCTACTGCGTTTTGCCACTGCCTAGCGCCTATCTCTTCTAAGCGCGCACCTAGCATGATTAAGTGCTAGGTGTTCGGTTGCTGCCTAGTGCCTAAGCACACTTAAGCGCATGCCTCTTTTTTTTCATGACTACCTTAACAAGTCTGATCGCATGGATTCTTGGACATCACTGTCCTATGCTTCAGTGTATTTGCGTACATAGAAGTTACAGCTGGTGAATGTAAAATGGTCGACATGTACATTCTCTCAAATAATCCAACTCTGTAGTTACTAATTAGCTGTACTAGAACATGTTTCCTGAAGAGAGACACGGTATGAGGCAGGATCAAATCCTGTCTGTAGCTGATTTCTGATGAGCGGTTGGGTACTGGGAGAAAGCTGGTGAACGTAGAATGGTCGATATATGTACATTCTCTCAAATAATCCAACTCCATAATTACTAATTAGCTGTATTATAACATGTTTCCTGAAGAGAGACATGGTATGAGGCAGGATCAAATCCTGTTTGTAGCTGATTTGTAATTGGGTGGTTGGGTACTGGGAGAACAAACTCCAGCCCAGAATTTGTTGAATTTAAACTTAAATCATGAAGACAGCACTAGGCACGAATCAGTTAATCTGAAATTTTGCCTTTCATCCATGAAATTTTGTTCAAGGAATAAATTGCCCGTGAGGATTTATTGCAAATTTGAACTTGAAATCTTGGTACCACCCTTTATAAGTGGCGATATGTGTCAGGAGTGAGGATAACGCACCACAATAGAAGTATATGCTCTGTTTATTGAATATTTTTAGTAGGTTCAAATGTCAACTCTGGGTCATCAGTACTGTTTGAGTTAAGAAGGTTATGTGTCCTTTATGACACATCTAGGAAAAAGAACTTGGCATGCAGTACGTATAAAGGAAATCTTAACTAGCATGTGGTCAATTTCTTGTTTTGAAAGGAATTTAACAGGAAATCTGAACCTAGCATCTGCCAATTTTGTGTGGTACTTCGTGGTTAGCAGATAGATTGACATTCGACTAGGAAGTATTGGGCTCCGCCCATTTAAACATGATAAACTTTTTGTTTTTTACTTCTGCATCAATTTTTTCAAGTTGTTTCTGATTCGCTTGCCATATTTCCGGTGACTGGCATCCCTCTCATCGTTTTTGTTCTTGAAGCTGGCATTTTATTTACCATTATTTTGTATCTTGCATGTACAGCCTTGTAGATGTTTTTGTCCAATTGATGGGTGATGTGTTTCCTGAGCTGAAGGACAATGAAAAGAAGATTAAAGATATAATTAAAGATGAAGAAGCAAGCTTTGAGAAAACTCTAGTGAAGGTAATATTGGTTGCCAGGAATATTTTTTGCATAATAGTAACATCAATTTGGCCCAAGCGAAGTTTGTTGTAGTAAGTTCACTTTGCTATCAAATCCGAGTGTACGAACACTCTTTGGTAGTATTTTCATACTTTTATCTTTTTCTTTAAAGCATACTTTATCCTTCTTAACATGTGCTAGTCTCAAAGCAATTTAGCTAGTTTGTTATCAGATTACCTGTTATGTGGCTGCTAGAAGGAGGGCGCGAGAGGGCCGGCCGGGGGCCTTTTTGCCCACGGCCGGGCAAGAGGACGGGATTTCCTTCTTAATTCTTGCTTGATTAGATTGATACATCTCCTCCCCTTATATAGAGAGGTTTACTTGACTCCCCAGCAAGGCTTGCTTGACCCCTAAGCAAGCGACCCTTATCTCTAATTAACCCTAAGACTAACGGGCTATGCCGCCAGCCCAGGCCCATTAGGCCCATTACGTAATCTAACACTACACCCCACCTGGACATGCAACTTGTCCTCGAGCTGCAACCTAACCAACTTATAACCATGACTCGACGCAACACAAACCTAACACCTAAAAACACGCCTTTTACATCTCGGCTTGTTTTATTACTCTCAACCTGAAATGGACTGGGACGCTTTATTTTGGACCCTTGAACATAAAGTGGACACCATCCGCACGTCGGACATGCACGTGTACAGCCACCTGGATCCCATGGACACCATCTGGACAAAAGGAGTGCATGTGTATGGCCACCTGGAAGTGGTCGCAAGAGCGACCAGCAGAGGCGCCCTCGCGGCGGCCGGCGGCGGAATGCAGTGGTGCTACGCGGTGCGCTCCTGTCGGTGACACCATGCCTTCTCCCCGCCAGATAGCTGTTGGTCTGCACCGCACAAAGAAGAGTGGAGGGCTTTCGATGGAGAATGGCGAGGGGTGCCCCCCCCTCCCCAAACAGCCGATGTCGCAGACTTTGAGGTCGCTGTCCGTGGGGAAAACAGCATACCCGCCGCCCATGGGGAAAACCACATGCCAAAGATCCCCGACGCAGCAGACGAGATCGAGGTCCTTTGCGCAGCGAAGCGCAATTGGGAGGAGCGGCAGCTGCAGACCACACATCTCCCGCACACGCCGACGCGCTAGGAGGCCGCGCGCAGCAGCCTGCAGCCTCACCGCCGCCACACGTGGCGGGTAGCGATCCAAGACGGAAGCGGTGACGGTGACGGCGGGAATTTGATCTGCTGGATGGGGATGCCCTGGGATGGCGGACGGCGCTGATGTGAACGAGGTCGTCGCAGTCCCGTCGTAGGGCATCCCATACTGGTACGAGATGACCGGCACCGTGGTCGCGTTCGAGGGCGGCGGCGGCGGGGGTAGCTGCTGTTGGTGTGACGGCGGAGGAGGTGGCTGCTGGGGATGTGGCTAGGGCGCATAGGGCCCGACGAGGAAGGCCCTGATGCCCGCCACGACTTGCCGTAATTCTAGGATTGCGGCTGTCATCTGCTCCGGGGTGAGGACGAGGGCGGACGGCGCCAGGGCAGAGGGTGCAATCGCCCCTGAGGACACCATCACGCCCAATGCCGGCGCGCCTGCTGTGTGGGGCAGCAGCACCGATGAAGACGCCGGTGGCGGCGGGTAGGTGTGCGGCGGCGGCAGGTGGGAAGAACTCGGTGGAGGGCTGGACATGATCGAATCCGGGAAAGCTGATACCAGATTGTTATGTGGCTGCTAGAAGGAGGGCGCGAGAGGGCCGGCCGGGGGCCTTTTTGCCCACGGCCGGGCAAGAGGGAAGAGATTTCCTTCTTAATTCTTGCTTGATTAGATTGATACATCTCCTCCCATTATATAGAGAGGTTTACTTGACTCCCCAGCAAGGCTTGCTTGACCCCTAAGCAAGTGATCCTTATCTCTAATTAACCCTAAGACTAACGGGCTATACCGCCAGCCCAGGCCCATTAGGCCCATTACGTAATCTAACGATACCAAATTGTTATGTGGCTGCTAGAAGGAGGGCGCGAGAGGGCCTGCCGGGGGCCTTTTTGCCCACGGCCGGCCGGGCAAGAGGGAAGGGGTTTCCTTCTTAATTCTTGCTTGATTAGATTGACACATCTCCTCCCCTTATATAGAGAGGTTTACTTGACTCCCCAGCAAGGTTTGCTTGATCCCTAAGCAAGCGACCCTTATCTCTAATTAACCCTAAGACTAATGGGCTATACCGCCATCCCAGGCCCATTAGGCCCATTACGTAATCTAACATTACCTAATTGTTTTTTGTTCTGGAGGCTCTCGGCCAGTTTATACCTTGTATCTTTTGTACCACTGTATTGCTAGTGCGATACTGCTGAAGGCTTTATATTTATTAACGTGCTCTGCCGAATAACCAGGTTGTGTCTTGTTTTGAGTCCATACATTAAGGGCTCATTCGGTTTGGAGGAGATCATAACGTAGGAATTAGGAGTAGTATAGGAATTTGATAGGATGGCACTTGCCATCCTAAGGAATTGACTTGCCTTGTTCCTACGCGCAAAATGAGCTTTGAGTGGATGTGTAGTTTTCTCCAAAAACACAGTAAATGAGTAGTATTCCTACGAAATTCCTGTACGCATTTCCTACAAACCGAATGCATATATAGGAAATTTTCCTCCGGAATCCTTATTCCTATGTTTTTCCTACAAAAATCCTCCAAACCGAATGAGGCCTAAGGAACATATCCATGGTGATAGTTTGAATCTTGGTTTACAACAGCTTAGTTCAATCACAATAATTAGCATACACGATAAATTGTCTCACATTTTCTATGAAATGACATTAGCAATCCAATTTATTTGGTTTCCACATGGGCATGATTCTGTTTACCATGCTTATATTTTATAAGGGTAGTTCCTACTAAGCGCCTTGCCAGAAACAGAGACTAAGAAAGCTTACCTTTGAAGTTCAGTTGACCGTTCTTTTCTTAGAATCATCATAATATATATTGTCCTTTCTTGTGACTGTTCAACCAGTTAACTGATTGTGCTGTTGGTGTAATTTTCAGGGATATGAAAGATTTAAGAAAGCTGCAGATGCTGTCAAAGAGAATGGCAGGGCAGTACTTAGTGGCCAGGCAAGTGCTTTGGTTTTGAATTACCACCATATTACTTGATTTATTTTGTTTTCACTAGTTTGCACCAAAGCAGAGTTTTTGTTTGTTTGTTGTCTGAGCATATCTTATGTGACTGTGTGTGTGTGTGTGGGGGGGGGGGGGTCTGTTGGCAAGTAACGACAGTTAGGAGATAATATAAATTAGCTGCACACTGAAGGGACTAATTTCCCTTTCTCCTCGAATTAGCTGTGTTTTCTGCACAGATCTTGAGCATGGGATGGGTGGCTCTGATAGGGTGGCCCACGGTCTACTACCATATGAGGACCTTTAGCTATGTATATATTCCGCTTGGGCTATGCAATAGAGACAAGTTGTATCCATCACAATCTGGTTGTTATTCACTCCATATTCATGTACAGACACTCATCCGTTGAGCATCTCTATCCGCTCTGCTCGCACCCTTACCGGTGGTTAGATGAGGTTAAGGGCGTTACCCCTCAATCCTAGACCTATACCCAGCCATGGACATATCAATCTGGTGCTCCTTCATCCATGCCAGCAGCGATTTTCAATGAGCATTATGCTCAATCAAATCTTGGAACTGTTGTTTTGCAAGCTTGGTTACAGCTCTGAATACCGTGGGTAGAGGGAATCCACCTAAGCGTTTATGTGGTTCTTCCTATCAAGATGGAGAGGCTTGAGGCTATTGGAGGAAGTAGCTTGGAGACTAGAGAGACTTTCTGTTTGGTTGTTGCATCTAAAATTAGTAATGAAAAGCAGGCATCATATGTTAGTGCTTTGTCAGCCAGAGAGCTAGCTCTTCTGCGCCCCTTGGGTGTGTAGCCTCCTTTCTAGTTTCTACTAGTTGAACCGTTGCGCCAAATGGCGCAGAGACCCGCTAAAGCCATGTTGTTGATGAAAATAGTTTCATTTTGCAAGGACATATTCGATATTGGTAGTCAGAAAGCCCATGTGTTAAACCATGCTATATTGAAAATATGTTTATCACGTTGTGAAACCCGAATTTGAAAAAAAATTGTATAACCCATTGCGCCAAAAAATTATATTTGTATAACAATGACCTGTTGCGCCAAATGGCGTGGAGTCCCATTTAAAATCATGTACTCGTTAAAAGTATTTGCATTTTTTCAGTAACTGTGTTTTGAGCAAATACATACGGTATGAACCTAGTAAAATTTTAATTGATTGTGTGTTTAAGCTCACATAAAAGGCAAGATGGCAACAACAGAGTACAAATGTTTCATGTGCAGCAGCAGCCAAAATTAGTTAGCTTATAAATTGTTTGAAGGGAATCAAGCATTTCAGAGTAGTTTATCCCACATCTCATTCTCCTAGAAAATGAGCCCAAGCCAAAAATACAATTGTTTTGATACAACAACGGTAAGAGAAATGAGTAACCATCAAAGAAACAAGACGTTTAAATTGGTTTTTTAACCATGGAGGAGAGTTGCATGTAAACTTTATAGAAGAAGGCCAACGTCAAGGAACAACATGTTGACATACTCATCCTGCTCTCCGTTCTGGTACCTTGGCTTTCCAAATAATGTCCCAAATACTACGGTCATCAGCTTCTGTTGTCGAACTGGATGTTGGGTTTCCTGCTTGGTTTTGGATCGAGACTGCCAGTCGGTACGCACTGCGAACAGAGATCTGGCCTGTCTTTTCATAGTGCCAAGCCAACGTATCCTCCACGTCCACCCTTGGGAGCTTGATGCTACAGATTGCTTCTGCGTCGAAGCGGTAAAATAGCTGGTGCACCAGGTCTGTGTTCCACCCGCTGCCATCGTCCATCATCAATTGGTTAACCCATCTTAGTCTGGATCTCCAGATGAACATGGCCGGCTTCAAACCTTCCTGTCGCGGGATCCAGTTGTCTCTCTGAATTTTAACTTTATTTCCATTTCCGATCCTCCAAACCAGGCCTGCCTTGAGAAGGTCAAGTCCATGTTCAATTCCCCGCCAGACTGGAGATGCTTCTGATGCGAACACCGTGTCTATGAGTTCACCGTGTGGGTAGTACTTTGATTTGAGAACACGGGCACACAGGCTCTCCAGCCTTTGCAGCAGCCTCCAAGCCTGCCTCGCTGTTGAAGAGGCTCATATCTCTGAACCCGATGCCGCCCCCTCTCTTTGGCTTGACCATCTTCTCCCAAGACATCCAGTGTACTTTCCTCTGTCCATTTTCCTCACCCCACCAGAAACTCCGTATTAGTTTTTCGTATTTGTCACAAAAACCTTGGGTCATCTTAAATACGCTCATGCAATAAGTAGGGAGGGCCTGCAGTACCGATTTTACCAAGACCTCCTTTGCCGCATGAGACATAAATCTCTCCGACCAATCCGAACAGCGCTTAATAAACCTCTCCATTGTTGGTTGGAAAGATGAGTCCTTCATCCGTCCTTCTGGGGTGGGAAGGCCCAAATACTTGCTCTCGAAGGTCATGGCTGATACTTGGAGTTCCGTTTTCACTGCTGTTTGGACCTCCTCCAGGCATATATCACTGAAGAGAATTGAGCACTTCCCATTGCTTAAGAGTTGGCCTGATCCGTTCTGGAAGTCACGCAGAATCTGTGTGATGCACTCGGCCTCCTCTCTACACGCCTTGAAGAAAAGAAGACTATCGTCCGCAAATAGCAGATTCGAGATCCTGGGGCTGCCTCTAGCAATCTTTAGGGGAGTGATCTTGCCTCGACGAATTACTCTGTCCAGCAGGCATGACAGTCCTTCTGCGACAAAAAGAAATAGATAGGGGCTTAACGGATCCCCCTACCTAAGCCCTCTCGATGGACTGAACGGTTCCAGAAGCTCTCCATTGTACTTAACTGTATATCTCACTGATTTCACACAACACATCACCCAACTAATCCGTTTTTGATCAAAGCCGAGTTTCTTGAGGACCTCCTCCATAAATCCCCAGTCAACCCTGTCATACGCTTTCGCCAGGTCCAGTTTGAGAGCACAGTGGGTGTTGGATGCCTGCCTACTGTGTTGTATTTTATAAAAACACTCAAAGGCAATCGTAGCGTTGTCCGTGATCAAGCGGCCTGGAATGAAGGCACTTTGCGTTTCCCAGATTAGCTCATCCAAGAGTGGTCTGAGCCGGCTCACCATACATTTGGAAATAACCTTATAGATCACATTGCATAGGCTTATAGGTCTGAAGTCTTTCAAGAACTCAGGGCTATTTTTCTTTGGGATTAGCACGATGACAAGAGGTCCTGGGTTCGAACCAGCCTCTCTGCATTGCACTTTGCAGGGGTAAGACTAGGTTCCTATAATCCCTCCCCAGACCCCACCTTGTGTGGGAGCTTCTATGCACTGGGTCTGTCCTTTTTTTATTAGCACGATGACAGTATCATTAATACCCTCTGGCATGACTCCTTCCTTGAAAAACTTCAGGACTGCATTTACCACATCTTGTTTTACCGTGCTCCAATTCCTTTGGAAAAATCTAGCCGGGTAGCCATCTGGGCCGGGTGCTTTGAGAGGCCCGATTTGGAAGAGTGCATCGCTAACTTACTTTTCTGTGAATTCCTTAACCAAATCCGCATTCATCTCCTGTGTGACCTTTTCGACCATGCTGTCCACTATCATTTTTGGGTCAACCCCTTCCTCCCTAGTGTACAGATTCCTGAAAAATTCCGAGGTCATTTCCTGAAGTTTGCTCCTATCTTCCACCCACTCGCCACTCTCATCTCTTAATTTGCTGATGGTATTTTTCCGGCGCCTCCATGTGGCCTTGCGCTGGAAATATTTGGTTCTTGTCCCCTTCCCGCAACCAAAGAGCTCTTGATCGTTGCCTCCACATCATCTCCTCACGATGGAGGATCTCATCTTGGTTCCTGGAGACGGTTTTGATCTCTCTGACTCTTGCAGACAAAGGCTGATGTTTCCGTAGGTTTTCAAGTTGTTTCCTCAAGGCCGCAGCCTGCTTTATGATAGAACCAAAAATTTTCTTTGCCCTCTCTCTTACCTAGGATAGATTCAGCAATAGCCAAACCCCTGCCGCTTTCCTTAGCTGCAGCTTTCCTGCGTTTGTACCCAGTGCCTGTTCCTGCGATCTTACCATCAGACTTTCTCATCATTATTATGATCCACTTGGAGGATCCCAGTAACTACAACAATCACCTTTAGCTTTTTTAAACATCACTGTTGATTTTTATTAACCCAACACCACTAATACAGCAAAGGTAGATCAGATTACTAGAAAGATCTATATGAGCAACAAGATCATTTCTAGATTTCAGAAATTATTACTCCCATACTACCAGTCAATTAAAGTTAACCTATAGCCTGTGACTCGAGTCAGATTGTGAAAATATCTGAAATCTCTTCATTTGTTACGACTATCCATATGGTGATGCAAACAACATAAATTTGCAGCCAAACAGTACAAATCATTAGAACTCTTGTAGTAGAAGAAAACAGGGGAAACACAGCTGAACTCTACAGTGTAGTTCACCATGTGCTGCAAGATGGAGAACACGACTAAAGAGGCCAGGCTCCCTGAGCACGGTGTGGGCGCAGACCTGGCAGCGTCCGTCGCGTCCGACACCACAATGCCGCAGGTGTCCAACAAAATCCGTAGGAAAACAGTGAACACTAATGATCACAAGAAGTGCATAGCAAATCCATAGTTTTGATATATAACTATATAAGACAAGATTATTTTTTGCATGCAACTGTATCTTATTGCATAGCAAAACTTTTCAATTATTGATTGTGAAGGAATTTATTTAGCCTAGCATCTTAATACTTCAAGGTTTTAACAAAAGAACATACATTTTAGGTGTGAATTGACTACATGAGTATGAGAAAACATTGATACCCATTACTACATACTGATAAACTTCATGATCCAGTACGCATCACACGATCGCCAATAGCTCCTTGGCTTCTCTTATTGGATTGACAACCTCTTAATTTTGAGCTGCAACATCACATACATGGCAAGCTGTGTCACCTACCTCAACGCTTCTTGAGATTATACCTGCAGCAAACAGTCCTGTTAACTTGCAATCCAATGAAAGTGCTGAAATAAGTTGTCTGACTTTAATAAACAGTAAGATACATCTAACTGTTGTGCGTCTTCGGAGGTGCCTTGGTTGATTTTGCCATGGTCGGATCAGCACGAATGGTAGCATGAACCTTCTTGTACAGTGCTTCCATGTCATCAGCTGCAATCCCCTTCTTGATGTACTCCCTAAAGTGAAATTGGTACTTCTCAGGTTCCTCATCAGCTATCGACTGAAATAAGGGTAGGGCAGAAGTTAAAACAAGATTCAGTAACCTGCTTCAGAAATAAGAACAAAGTACACTGTTTTAGGATACTTTTATATGGATGAATCAGGCTCAGATATCTTTCAGAAAGAATTCATGTATACAACAACGATACCCAGGGGAATGAAGAAATTGCATTATAATAATACCACAAGGACAATGGATCCAACTCACCTTCATGTAGTCTGCAACATGATCTTCATAAATGTAGTTGCGGTGAATCTCAGTGTCCAGCTGCTTCTCATCCTTCTTGAAGCCAGCAAATCTCTTGTCACTGTGCTGAATATCAAGACCACCATCCAAAGCCCCCTGCAGCAGCACACAGACTGAAGCAGGTCTCAAACTGATAAATTGTATGTTTCCCTTAGTAGCTTAGAACCCACCTAAATAGAATAAAAGAAACACATCAACACCAGGCAATAAATTGAGTCCAAGATTAGGCATACTCCATCAGTGAGCCTGCCGCAAAGCAATTGATCAAACAACATTGTAAGTAAGCTATATATTTTTCTTGGCTTTCGATGTTTACCAACTACACAATTTAATTTTTATTATTATTTAGATTTCTAACCTATCAAACAAAATCATCAATCGTGCATTCAAGATCTGCAGGTAAACAAAAGAAAGGAAACTTCTCACCACAAATCTCATCTAGCCATCATAAATCATAGCATCAGAATAAGAGAACAAGTTTAGCAAAGGGACAAAAAAAAAATTATAAAGCACTACAGCAGCAGCTCACCATGGCAATCCTGGAAAGGAAGACTTGTAAGTGTAGAAGAGGTATGTGAAACCCTCTCTGCCCAATCTTCCTACTCTTCCACGCAACTGCAGATGAATAGAAAAGAAATGCACTGTGCAAATCTCAGATTTCATACATCCAATTTTTTTGCCAAAAAAGACAAAATAAAGAAAAATCTCAGAACTAAAACCAACTGATATAACTGCGTGGGTGCAAATAGTTCTGCATACTGGACTATGGTTGTGTTGGCATTTGGAATATATATTCCACTTTCAGTGATATGTGTACATGAAAACTTCTCCATGTAGGTGTAGTACATACATAAGCTAAATCCCTGGAATACCTACCAATTTAATATACATGCTTGAATGAAGCTGCAGATGAGAGGAGGTGAAGACAAACCTGAACCGCCTCGGCATCCTTGTTTCTGCCGTGCCGGGAAGGAGAGGGTTGCGGAGCGCAGGAGATGCATGGAGTCCCCATTGTGCACCAGTTGAGGCCCCCTCACCACCGCGTGAGCTGCTGTCCTCCCACTGCACATGCTCCTCGAGGAAGAGGTGGAGCGCAGCCTGCCGTACCTCGTGCCCGAGCCCCACCCTCCTTGTAGGTCCTGATCCAGGAGCGGATCGAGCCACCACCAACCTTCAGGTCGCGCCCTACCTCGCCGGGGCAGGCCAACGCCGACCATTGACCCTCTCACGTCCGTTGTCGCGCCTCCCTCTCCTCTTTCCTCTCTCTTTCTCCCTCCTCTCCTTCCATCTCTTTTTCCCTCATCTTCTCTCTCTCTCTTCCAGATAGAATCCCTCTCCTTCCTTCCCTCTCCCCCTCATCTTCTATCTCTCTTCTGCAGATCGAATCGATCCCCTCCTCCGGTCGACAATGTCCAGTTGAGTTCTTCCTCCAGCGGCTTCCTCGCAACCAGGGCGGCGCCGCCATGGCCTGCTGGGGGCGGACGAAGAGGGCTATGCCTTAGAGAGGACGGCGAGAGGGATGACGAGACAGGTGGGCGACGGGTCAAAGTGACACGGGAAAAGGTAACAGACCACCCGAAGAAAAAGAAGCCACCAGTACACCTCACGACGCGACGAGGCATGGCGATAGCGTCCCCTTCTCGCTCCATACTCGGCACGAGCCAATCCAGACGCAGGAGGCCACACGCGCACAAAAAAGCAAGAGGCAGGACAATGACGCGCGGGACCAAGGAGAAGACAGCCCCACCTGCAGCGTCTCCGACGAGCGAACCACAGGGGCGAGCGGGAACCGCATATCGCGCGTAGCGCCCACGGCGCACGCACGCGGCGCGGTAGGAGAGGCCGCCCGTGCCCGAAAAAGGCTCACCCAGCCAATCGGCTGAGAGACCGAGCCCACAGGTCATGGTCTGCCGAGAACTCACCGCATGGTCAAAATGAGAACCAACGAAGATCCAACGTCAACCAACGCAAAAATAAACAGTTTGACCAACATCCAACGGTCCAAACTGAAGCAAATCGAGGGACAACCGAGGAGACGAGTTGGCTAGCCTCATTATATGTTCAAATTCATTCCTTTGTATTCGAGAAACATGTCAAAACTAAGGAATTCAACTATTTGATAAACTTGGTAATATTTTCTACAGTGATGTGGAATAATTCTTCTCCTCGTCCTTATTTTGAGATTGGGGGTTCACTGCAAAGAAATATGTCTCTTGGATCGTACTTCGGTCATGTTTCTCAATGTTCCGGTACATCCTGCTGAAACTTTCAAGTTTATATTGGTATTTTTCTTGTAATTGCAACCGTTATTTGTACTTTCAGGATGCATTTGTTCTGTGGGACACCTATGGTTATCCAATTGATTTAACTGAGGTTTGTTCTTCATGTTTTCATCAGTAAATTTAATCAAATTAATTTGACAGTGATATATGTTTCATGTTTATGCTGTTGTTAAAGTTTTTATTGTCTGTTTTTCTTGTATCGTTGTTGTTTCCTATCTCAGGTCATGGGAGTTGACTTCGGGCTATCTGTTGACATGGAGGGTTTTAATCTTTCTATGGAAGAAGCAAGGCAAAAGGCTAGGAATGCTCGCTACAAGGTTGTATTTATTTGTCCTTGAATATAAAATTTAATCCTTCACTTGTGGTCTTGTATGGTACCCAAGTATTATTCCTGCCCTTTGTTGTTTAGTAATGTTCTAATAACTAAAGTTAGCATCTCTTATATGCCACTAATGCTCAATTGATTGGGCAAGTTTTGTCTGTTATGGTTTATATCATATTACCTCCGTCCCAAAAAGGTTGTTTTAGATTTATAGATACGGATGTATCTAGACACGTTAGTGTCTAGATACATCCGTATCTTCACAAATCTAAGACAAGCTTTTTGAGAGGGAGGGAGTACTTATTTCTGATTTTGTTATATATGTTTTCTGGCAGGCTGGTGGCAAATCTATTGTCCTGGATGCTAATGCCACATCACAGCTGCACAATCAGGGGCTTACTAGCACAAATGATAGCCCGAAATTCCAACACGAGGTTAGATGATTAGCTAGATTATTCATTTGTGGTTTGGCTATTAGGTACAGCTCCTTCCAATATTCAGTGCCTGTTTGGGATTACGCAGAAAGCAACCCTCCTCTTCGAATAACCTTCAAGTAGTTAATTTACCTGGCTACCAGCTTTTGATTGTTCTTGCACCGTTCATATTTTGCACTGGTTAAACACTTATATATTGATTATGGCCGATGTACCTAAAAACATTTTGCAGGTACATAGCAGTGTGGTGAAAGCTATCTATACTGGCTCAGAGTTCATAGCCACTGTATCTGGTGATGAAGATTTTGGTCTTGTTTTGGAAAGCACAAGCTTCTATGCGGAACAGGGTGGTCAGGTACAACTTCACTTATGACAGTGTGATGTTGGTGTAGTTGAATGAAAATGTCAAGTGCAACCACAAGATGTTTTTCTTTATTAAATTTAACTCACTCATAAATAAATTGTTGAAGTAATGTTTTTGTCATTACACCATTTCAAACACCATATTACGGTTCCAATCCCGCTCTGCGGAAAATAGTGTTGAGGGCTTCGAAGTTGCCCATACAATTGGCTTCAAAATTTTCAGTTATAATTTCACAAGTTAATACCCATACATTCCCCAACAAACATTGCGATTTGCACTCAACAACCATAGATGTTTTATTCGAAGTCACCATGCTGCCATGGTCGTTTTTTGTTCTTTTTGAAATGCGTCCATGTAACCTCTGTTCTTGTGTGGGGTTTGGTGTTGTATATATATATAAACTTTTCCTCTTTTTAATGAACGATACACAGCTCTCCTGCGTGTTCGAGAGTTGTGTGATGCGTTGTATGAATTCTTTTGACATGCCATATGATATTTCTGGATTAGATCTATGACACTGGGAGTATCGAGGGTCCATCTGGATCTTTCACTGTGAACAATGTCCAAGTGTTTGCTGGCTATGTCCTGCACGCCTGTTCATTTCTGGAAGGGCCTGACTCCAAGGCATTGTCCGTTGGCGATGAAGTGAAATGCAAGGTAACATTCTTTACTGATTAATTCTTTTATACCAATCAGGTAACCTGTGAAGTTTGCTAAATTACATTGCGGTACTTCTATTACTCTTGGTAGGTTGATTACACACGGCGTAGTCTCATTGCTCCAAACCACACATGTACCCATATGCTGAACTTTGCTCTAAGGGTATGTTTTCAAACATCTCAGATTTTACCGGGAGTGCTTTCTTGCACTCATGATGGTTTCGCTATTGTATATGTAGGAAGTACTTGGTGACCATGTTGACCAGAAAGGTTCCATTGTTCTTCCAGAGAAGCTGAGATTTGATTTCTCCCATGGTATTCCGTGTTGTATATATTGCATCCTCATGATGTTTTTCCTAAGCTTGTCAACTCAACTGTCAGTACATAATAACAGGGAAACCTGTTCAGCCAGAAGATTTGAGAAAAATTGAGTATATAGTGAACCAGCAAATAAAGGATGAGCTAGAGGTATCTGCACAAGAAATAAAATTAGCTGACGCAAGGCGCATAAATGGTCTGCGAGCTGTGTTTGGTGAAGTGTGTTCTCTTACCTTGCGCGGCATACCATGTTCTCATATCTCAGTTTGCCTGCCCTGTTGTTTCGTTTAATTGGTTTTACATATGGACTTTGTAGATCTACCCTGATCCTGTAAGAGTTGTATCGATTGGTCGCAAAGTGGAAGATCTGCTTGCAAACCCTGAAAGCAAAGAATGGTTATCCATATCAACTGAGCTGTGTGGAGGTATATTTACTACTCTGCTCTATGTAATTCTACATTTTTGTGAGTTTATGTCATCTAAAGTTTATGTATATCAGGTACACACATTTCGAACACTAGAGATGCTGCAGCATTTGCGCTCATATCTGAAGAGGGTATCGCCAAAGGTGTTCGGAGGATAACGGCTGTTACTGCTGAGCGTGCCTCCCAGGCTATGAAGTTGGCATCATCTATCGATACTGATATCAATGAAGCATCTAAACTGGACGGAGCGACATTGGAAAAGGTACTAAGCTTTTCCCCTTTTGTGCTTGTGTCTCTTAGTGTGAGCCATATGGTTGTGATACTCTGGTAGATTGGATATTTCCAGAATTTATTGTGTTTTTTGCATGTTTTCTTAGAAATATTATGCCCTTAGCCTTTATATGGATAGATGATATAAGGTGTACTTTGTAGCCATTTCCTGTTGATCTGCTTTGTATTATTTCTGATGTAAGTATGATGTTTCTTCATTAGAAAATTGGGTCCATCAAGAATACACTGGATGTAGCTGCTATTCCAGCTGCTAGAAAAGCAGATCTAAGAGGCAATGTCTCAAAGTTGGAGGTCTGTAAATGTTTTAGTTCATTTGTCACATCTTGTCAAAGAGAAATTATTTATGGTATGAAAGCTGATTATAGCTGTCGCATATATCAGGATCAACTTAGGAAGGAGAAGAAGAAAATGTGCGAGGAAAATATCCGAAGGGCTGTCAAGACTGCCATAGATGCCGCAGAAGCTGCTCTTTCTGAAGGAAAACCCTTCTGTGTTACCTATGCCGATGTGGGTCTTGATACCACTGCTCTCCGTGAAGCAGTTGTCAAAGCCATGAACCGTTCGGTACTCCAATACGTTTCTGTCTAGTACTATCCCCATCATCCAAGAATGACTATAGATTCAGCATAATTTCCAACTTAAAGCAGCAATTTGTTTTGAACGAATTGAAACATTTAATTTGTGTTCCTTGTATCAAATCTTTGGATGTGCTGGTGACCTTGTGGGTTTGACTTTTCCAGAGTTTGCTGATGATGGTATTCAGCACAGACGAGGCATCAAACAAGGCCGCTATTTATGCCGGTGTACCTCCCAACACACCCAATGGCTTCAATGTGTTGGATTGGCTTACATCTTCAATCGCACCGCTCAAGGGGAGAGGAGGCGGTGGCAAGAATGGTCTTGCCCAGGGCCAGGTGAGGCATTGTTAATCTTCAAGCTCTTTAGTCAAAGTGTACTAATTATTGTTACTCCCTCTGTTCCATATTAGTCTCTCCGTCCGGAAATACTTGTCACCAAAATGAATGAAAGGGGATGTATCTAGACGTATTTTAGTTATAGATACATCCCTTCTTATCCATTTCGATGACAAGTATTTTCGGACGGAGGGAGTACTTGTCTTTGATTTGTCTAGATACGGATGCATCTAACACTTCTAACACTAAAACTTGTCTGCATACAGGGAAGTGATGCTTCTCGGATCAAGGAGGCCATGGAGCTTGCTACCCAGATAGCTAAAATGAAGCTGAGCTTCAATGCTTCTCGGACCAAGGAGATCAAAGTCTACTAATAATTATATGAAGTCTCTTTGGTCCATGGAGCTTGCTACCCACATAGCTTCTATGCTTCTCAGGCCAAGGAGATCAAAGTCTACTAATTATCGTTATCTCCTTAGTGGCTGCTTGATGCTCGTGCTCGCCTTTCTACCGCTAATTGTGATACATGAACATAAAATTAATCATGAAAATTGACTAGAAGCATTGTCTGTTTCGACAGCAGGGTGTTGTTTAATGGCCTCAGTTGTGTTAATACAGGTTCGTTCATCAAATTGAGTGAACATGGTGAAATTGCTTTATCAATCGATGTTGTGCTTCCAGTCCAGTAATGCTTATAACAATCCTTTGCTTTATCAATCGATGTTGTGCTTTCAGTCCAGTAATGCTTATAACAATCCTTTGAAGTCACACAGTTCTTGGTTAGAGTGCTTGGTTTCGATGTTTTGGGAGCCACCATTATTGCGGTGGCTTCCTCTTCGTATCGACATGGAGGCGTATTTTACTAACGTTTTTTCTTTACTACTACCTTCTGGTTTATTAGTCCTCATTGTATTTTGTGTCAAAATTTGAACATAGATTTAACTAATAAGATGTTAATGCATGTTTCTAAAAATTATATCATTGGATTTGTATTTGAATATAGTTTTTCAAGATATTATTTTTGATTGACACACTAAATTTATGATCAAAGTTTGGCATAAAAACGTAAGGGGCCAAGAGATGGTAATTCTAAATGGACAATGTTTCTTTTTGATGCCACTTAAAAAAATTTAGTGAAGGGGAGTGGTGCGGGGCCCTGGTGTCGTTGTTTGGGAGCCGGCGGGCCGTTGGGCCTGCCGGGTTCGTTCGGTGTGGGCCGTACCTGGGCCGTGCTGCATGGGTATGGCCGGCTGCTTGGTACTGTGGCACACCTCATCAGGCGTCATGGGGGTGGTACCTGCCGCATAGCTACATGGTTCCACCATGGGGACACCGCCCGCATTGGGCGGGGGCGTGGGATGCGCTCTTGTCGCACTCGCCCGGGGCTAACGTAAAAAGGGGGGGGGGATGTAGCCACACCCTCTGGTCATCTCGGAGTTAACTTCTTGCGACCGGCCGACATGCGCCATGTGGCTGGGCCGGGTCGCGCCACCCGGCCGGCTTGCTCTGGGGAGCCGGTTGGTGGTGAGCCGGGTTGAGGGGCTTGGCTTGTCCTCGAAGTTGAAGCCGGATCGCGGCATCCCGGCCTGGGCGGGAAACTGGAACGCCAGCCGGGTCTTGACTTGAGGGGGAAGGACGCGCCTTTCGGGGCCTAATGCAACGCAACGTGCTGAACAACGGCCGGCGAGGCCCTGCCAGGCCACGTACGCGATGGGACGCAGCAGCGGGCGGGGCCCCTCTACGCCGCGCCCTCGGCCCACGCGTGGAGGATTTATTGTGGCCGCGGCGGTCTGTTGCACTTCTTCACGTAGTTAATTCGTGCGGGAAATGTGCCCGCGTGATGCGAGGAAGTGGAATCGTCGGCACAACCGATCCCACTTCCTCACGATGTATTGTGGTTATAAAACGGGGGAAGGGGCATGGCGGAGACGCCCTTGCACTCTTCCCTTGCTCTCCCATTCGTCTTCCTCTTCTCCTTCTCCAAGCTTCGAGCACACCCCGGCCACAACGCCCGACCGCCGCTCGCAGCGTCCAGCGACCACTCCGCCCCTCTTCTCGATGTCGCGCCTCGCGCTTCCGAAGAACCCTGCTGATGGCGCGGCTGAAGGGATCTTGGGAGAGGTCCGAGACCAGGGAGGCGAATATCCAGTATCTCCGCGACACCAAGCGGCTGTCGTCGGCGACGGAGGTGGCGGCGCACGCGGTGGGTAGGGAGATGGAGCCGCAACTGCAGGAGGGCGAGCGCGTGGTGTTCTACACCCACTTCAAGCGCGAGTTCAACCTTCCCGCGAGCACTTTCTTCTGTTCCTTCTTGAACTTCTTCGGGCTGCAGCCACACCATCTAGGCGCCAACGCCGTGCTGCAGCTCGCCGGCTTCGCCATCCTTTGCGAGGGCTACCTGCTGGATCGCGGCATCCCGGCCTGGGCGGGAAACTGGAACGCCAGCCCGGTCTTGACTTGAGGGGGAATGACGCGCCTTCCGCTGCCCGATGCAGCGCCGCGAGGTGAACAGCGGCCAGCGAGGCCCTGCCAGGCCGCACGCACGATGGGACGCAACAGCGGGCTAGGCCCCTTTACGCCGCGCCCTCGGCCCGCACGTGAGGGATTTATTGTGGCTGCGACGGTCGGTTGCACTTCTCCATGCAGTTAATTCGTGCGGGAAACGTGCCCGCGTGGTGCGGGGAAGTGGAATTGTGGGCACAACCGATCCCACTTCCCCACGATGTACCATGGTTATAAAACGGGGGGAGGGGCGTGGCGGAGACACCCTTGCACACTCCCCTTGCTCTCCCTTCATCTTCCTCTTCTCCTTCTCCTCCAAGCTTCGAGCACACCCTAGCCATAGCGCCCGGCCGCCGCTCGCAGCGTCCAGCAACCACTCCGCCCTCTTCTCGCTGTCGCGCATCGCGCTCCCGAAGAACCCTGCCGATGGCGCGGTCAAAGGGATCTTGGGAGGGGTCCGAGACCATCGAGGCAGATATCCAGTATCTTCGCGACACCAAGCGGCTGCCGTCAGGGACGGAGGTGGCGGCGCGCGCGGCGAGCGGGGAGATGGAGCTGCAACCGCAGGTGGGCGAGCGCGTGGTGTTTTACACCCACTTCAAGTGCGGGTTCGGCCTCCCCGCGAGCACTTTCTTCCGTTCCTTCTTGAACTTCTTCGGGTTGCATCCACACCATCTAGGCGCCAACGCCATGCTGCAGCTCACCGGCTTCGCCATCCTCTGCGAGGGCTACCTGGGTGTGGAGCCAGACACGGAGCTCTGGGCCCGCCTCTTCTTCCTCAAGCAATAAGGGTCGTCGGCCGCATACGAACGAGGGGCGTGACCCGGATGAGCGGATGGAGGTGGGCGACCGACGACGACCCGGAGGACGTCGAGGAGATCGTCACGGACACTCCGCCCCGGGCCAACTCAGCCGAGCGGATGGAGGCCGGAGGAGGGGGGTGTGGGGAGGACGCCGCCCTGGACGGAGCACCGCAGGTGACGCCGGCCAACGCGCCCGGATCGACGCTGGCCGCAGAGGTGCCGGCAGGAGGCAGCCGCAATCCACCGGTAACGCGGAACGGGCGCTGGAGAGCGGATCCGGCGCCGGCCCGCAGCAGCCCTGGGCGGACGCCGACGAGGTTGTCATCGGGCCACGTACCCGGGAGGACGCGGTGGCCGAAACTCTGCGCCAGCAGATCCGAGGACGCGAGAGCCACCTGCAGGCCTTCGTTCGGCTCAAGCAGGAGCGAACACAGGATCTGAAGCGCGCGGTTGCGGTATGTTCTTCTTCATTTTGCTTGTTTCCTCGGCCGGATAGCGAAGACAGTGTGTGTGTGTGGGGAGGGGGGGGGGGCGTCAGCGCACCCACTAGGTGTAGCCCATGAGGCCCGCAACCAAGTCAGATCTTCACATGCGCCCATGCTTTCTTTTTAACTTCATCTTTTCGCAGGAGCTGTATGACCTGCAGGGGAACACGTACAACCAACTCATGGGGTGGTATTGCGCAGCCAAGGCCCAGCTCGCCGTCAAGGAGGCGGAGCTGGCCCAGGCCCGAGGTACGTCGTGCCTGCTTTCAGTGGGGGCGCGATAGCGCATCCGTTAGGTGTAGCCCCCGAGATTCAGATCGACTGCGTAGCAGCCGGGTCGAATCTTTAAGCCATTTTTCTTTTTTTAGTGTCTAACTTATCATCTTGCCCTGCAGCAGCCGCGGTCGAGGTGCTAGTCGTTCGAACCCGGCTGGTTGAAGCCAGCCAGCAGCGCGACCAGGCCGCCATCGACCGCGACCAGCTGCGAGCCGAGGTGAAACGGCTGGAAGCGGAGGCCATAAAGGCGTCGGAGGCCCACCGGGCGGAGCTGAGTCGGCTGGCGGAGGAGCACGGGAAGGCGGTCGCCGATAAGAACGCCGATCTAAAGGCGACCGTCGACAAGAGCGCCAGGTTTGAGAAGGAGCTCGAGACCCGTGGTCGCACGTGGGCCCTAGAAAGGAACGAGATGCTGTGCGAGGCGCAGCATCTCGACGAGCTTCTCACCTGCTGGCTCGCGAGCCGGCCAACCTTTTGCCTTGCCAACTGCCTTTTTTCTTCCTCTTTGTAGGGGTCTTCCTGGAGACGCAGGAGACGGCGAAGGACGCATGCACCTCCATCGGATCGCCCAGGTGGACGCGGGTGCTGAGATCGACCAACACGCCGCATGGAACTTCTCGGAGATCATCTTGGCCGCCGAGTCCCGCCTAATCGCGGTCAACAAGAAGATGAAGAGACTGTTTGCCGCCGGGTTGGGCATGACGGCTACCCTCTGGCCGGAGGTGGCGGCGCCCAACAACGTCATGTGGCTGGCGCGCTGGTTGGAGGCCGGCGTATCACAACTCCACGCGAGGCGGGTTTCTACGGCCCCCGCAGGTGCGGACTTGGCGCTGCGGTTCGTCATGTCTTGGTGTCTGGACCTGAATCTGGACCAACTGGCGGCCCAGCGAGCTGGCGCGGAGGCCGAACTAGAGGGGCAGGCGCGCCGGATTGCCGGATGAGCCAGCTACCTTGCCTCGTTAACCGCATACGATGAGTTCAATGCGGAGCGGATGGAGGACGACGGAGAGCTCCCAACCGAAATCATCGATGACCCGGAGGGCAGCTCCAAGGAGATGGGGGCCTATGTGTACGACGAAGCCGCGTTGGGCGACACTAGCACTTCGGCGGACCCGACAGACGGCGCGGAGGGGCCGGCGCAAGCCGATGCCGGCACAACGACCGCTGCCGGTGCGGAGGGGCCGGCGAGCGCGCAACCCGACGCGGCCACTGCTTGAGGCCGACCTATCCTTATTCTTTGAATTTTGTTAAGTAGCAGGTCGACCCAATGGGGTGTAGTGTAATGTAATGAACTCCGGTCCTGGGCCTTTTGTTATGTAAATATTTCGCAGATGTTTATGCTTTTGCTTCTTGTCCTTAGGCCTTTTCTCGTTTGCCTCCTCCTTGGGCCTCACTCTCGCTAGTCGAACAACCGGGTGCCGGTCTATGGCAAGGAGTTCGGCCTTGGGAAGGGACGCGCAATACTTAGGTTTTTCCAGACATTGAACGCAAGCGAAACACCCACTGGGTCAGTTGGCGGCAGGCGGCGAAGCCGGCTGACACGCAGCCGGGCGTGCGACAACTTAATGCGATGGTGCCGAATGGACCGATCTGGCCGATCCAACTTAGCGAGTCCCCGCGTGCCGACGTGTTTGGCCTGTTCTTGCCAGGCGAAACCAGAGCCGGTCTGTGGCTTAGGGCAAAGAGGAGAACCTTGGCGACTCGGAGACGCCAAAACAGACTAAGGGGGAACGACGAGGTGCGGTCGATCCGGCTAGATCCGAGCCCGCGAGCCGGATGAACCGACCCGGTGGGGGATGGTAAAGTCATAAAGGTGTGCGGGACATGGTACTTAATAGAAAAGGTAGCCCCCAAGTGTCGTTCGAGGGACCTACTGCTTTCATTGAACTCAAAAGTTAGCAATACATACATGCATACAACTAACTGTAAAACGGGTGGAGGAGCTCCGCATTCTAGGGTCGGCTAATTGCTTCGCCGGCTGTGTCTCTCTTGTGCTTGTTCAGCTTGCGAGCGTCGATGAGGTAGTAAGCATTGCGGTATGATACGTCTCCAACATTTCTATAAATTTTTATTATTTCATGTTGTTATATTATCATTCTTGGATGTTTTACAATCATTTTATAGCAACTTTATATCATATTTTTGGGCCTAACCTATTGACATAGTGGCCAGTGCCAGTTGCTATTTTTTGCTTATTTTTTTACTTCGCAGAATATCAGTACCAAACGGAGTCCAAATGCAGTGAAACTTTTTGGAGATTTTTTTGGACCAGAAGACAACTTGGGAGCCAAGGAAGCACCTGGGGGATGCTCGTGGGGCCCACAAGACACCAGGGCGTGCTAGAGGCGCCTGGCACGCCCTGATGGGTTGTGGGGCCCACGGGGGTCTTCTGCATCGCCTCTTCGCTCTATAAATACCCAAATACTCTAGAAACCCTAGGGGAGCAAACAAAACACAATTCCAATCGCCGCAAGTTCAAGAACCACAATATACAATCTAACACGATCACAGAGGGGTTCACCATCCTCATTGGTGCCTCTCCGATCAGTGGCGGAGCTAGACAAAAATGTTTGTGGGGGCCAAAGTACCAAAAATATCTGTAGGTGAGCAACTGCTATTGAGAGAACAAATTAATAATTTGTATAGTCCAATTCAATCAACCACTAACTAACTACGAGAGAAAATTGTAGTGCTAACACAGAAAAATCCCAACTATATCAAATCACACGACGGAACAACAAACCGGGCGCTGGAGTCGTCGCCACCAGCCCAAACGCGGAGCTCCTCCTAACCTCCTCGCCTTCTCCTCAGCAAAGGCTGGACGAAGTCGAGGGCTCCAGGCTGTCCGTCGCGGCGTCGTCGGCTGGTTGAGTGAAGCACATCATTTGAGCTGGGTGGATGGCACTTACAAAATCAAGTACACAAATTCGTATGGGGGGTAGCGGGAGACGAGGGGTGGCTTGCCGGCCGGTCGACATCGGTGACCACTGTCCATTGGCAAAGAGCCAAAGATGACTGTCTCAAGCGCGCCCTTGTTCCTCCCTCACAACCTTAGTGCACGCAGATCAGAGGCGATCTTCTCCTCGGCGCCCACATCGAGGCAGTGCGGCAGCTTGGTTCATGGATGGATCAGGCCAGCAGGCAATGGAGGCGAGCAACCGTACCCGAGCGACAAGTGCGGTTGAGGGAAAAAGAGTCGAAGCAACCGAGCCCTGAGCAGGTTCGTGCGCATGCATGATAATACCAGAGGCTTGTGGCCTTCTACGTGTATGTGCATGGCCCATCTAAAACTGCAGGGCAGGGCGATTACTACCTAGTAAAAAATTTGCACACCTAGTAAAAAATTTGCACTTTGGTTGGGGGGGCCACGGCCCCCTCAACCTTGTACATAGCTCCGCCGTTGTCTCCGATGATGCGTGAGTAGTCCACCCTAGACCTGCGGGCATGTAGGCAGTAGCTAGATGACTTCTTCTCTCTTTTTGATTCTCAATACAATGGTCTCTTGGAGATCTATT
Source organism: Triticum aestivum (assembly GCF_018294505.1). Classification (NCBI taxonomy): domain Eukaryota; kingdom Viridiplantae; phylum Streptophyta; class Magnoliopsida; order Poales; family Poaceae; genus Triticum; species Triticum aestivum. Next base: position 217,790,127 of record NC_057812.1, on the reverse strand, counting down.
TGATGTAAACTTTTGCCGTGTGTTTGTTGAGATCCGATGAAGTTCAAGTTTATGATCAGATCTATATGCATGAATATTATTTGAGTTTCTTTGATCTCTTATATGCATGATTATTTATAGCCTTGTATTTATTTTTCGAATCTTTGGTTTAGTTAGGCCAACTAGATCGATTTTTCTTGCCATGGGAAGAGGTGCTTTGTGATAGGTTCGATCTTACGGTGTCCTCACCCAGTGACAGAAGGGGTAGCGAGACACGTATGTATCGTTGCTATTAAGGATAAAAAGATGGGGTCTATTCCTATATGAATAGATCTTGCCAACATCATTTCATCATTCTTATTGCATTACTCTTTATCTCCATGAACTTAATACACTAGATGCATGCTGGATAGCGGTCGATGTGTGGAGTAATAGTAGTAGATGCAGAATCGTTTTGGTCTACTAATCTTGGACGTGATGCCTATATATTGATCATTGCCTGGATATCGTCATAATTATTTGTTCTTCTATCAATTTTCCCAATAGTACTTTGTCTACCCACCGTGTGCTATTTTCTCGAGAGAAGCCACTAGTGAAATCTACGGCCCTGAGTCTATCTTTCATCATATTGCTTTCAGATCTATTTTTCACCGTATTTGTTTTGAGATATATTATTCCAAAAACCCAAAAATACTTTGCTGCACTTTTTATTTGCATCTTTTATTTCACATTTTATCCAGATCTATTTATCCGAACACATACAAACCAATCTATCTTTTTACCGAGGAGGGATTAAAAACCCCTCTTACACGTTAGGTTGCGAGGATTTGTTCTTTGTGTACAGGTACCGTTTACATAGTGTTGCTTGGTTCTCCTACTGGATTGATACCTTGGTTTCATAACTGAGGGAAATACCTACCGTAGCTGTACTTCATCATCCCTTCCTCTTTGGGGAAATACCGACGCAGTTTCAAGCCGCATCAAAAGGAATTTCTAGCGCCGTGGCCGGGGAGACATCATCAACATCTATCAGTTTCCTAATCACAAATCTCATCTCCTTGCAATTTACATTATTTGCCATTTGCCTCTCATTTTCATCTCCCCCACTTTTAAAACGTTTTTGTGAAAAGCACAAAAATATTTTCCTTTTCATTTGCCATCTTTTCCATTTACCTTTTTGCTTGTTTGATATCTTTGCTTGTGTTGCCATGTGCCTTCTATTTGCTTGCATATTCTCTTGCTAAAAATCTATTTATATGTATCCTCATCAACTTTCTAATATTTTCAAAAGATCTAATTATGATGAACCAATTGCTAGTGAGTTGACTGCACATGATTATCTCTATGAAGTTTTGCTTGAAATTCATGAATCTGAAAATTGAGATACGTGTTGAAAGAAGAAACTGATAAAGTGATTCATGATGGTTCCTTGAATCAAAAGAATGACTGCAATGATGTTATTATAAATTCTATCAATGTCAATTGTGCTAATAATATGCAAAACCCCAAGCTTGGGGATGCTAATTTTGATATGTCCACTACTTAATGCAATGATCATGATTGGGGTGATGCCTATTATGATTTTGAAAATTTATTTAATCCTCATGATGAATATGATACTGATAATAATGTTTGCAATAATATTGAAAGTGGGTTTGGAAGAGTGTCAACTTTAGGTAATAATGATCCCACTACCTTGGAGAATGATCAATCTTATGAATTTTGTGATAAGAGTGGGCTTGGAGAGATCATGACTTTATTTGATGATAATCCCACTATTTTGGAAAAGTTTCAACTTCGCATGCATGTGGATCGTGATGTCAGGACTATGATCCTAAGTCACACCGATCTAGCATGTAACACATCATATCACTTTGCGGCCTCACGAACGGTATTCCTGCGGCTGCAGCCTTACCTTGGCCAGGACCGTTTGTGCCTTTTGGCTCACGTATATGATTGTCTCACTAGCATCCATATGACCAAGAACCTGGGCCGACATGACTAGTCATAAACCCAGGGTGGCACAAACTTACAGGGACATGCATACGTAACCCAACAATGAATGTGTCGGTCATCAGCGTATGAACCCAAGTTGTAGCAAGCCACAAGGACTTAAAGGAACACCACATGACATTTCCCCAAAGGGATAGACACAGGAGCAAAGAAGGATACATGCCGGCCAACCTAAGTGTTCTAGAGTAGTAGCAAACTACCATGGCTTAGTGGAAACACCAGGAGACATTTCCCCATAAGGAAGGCTACCAAGAATAAACAACTAGGTGTCGGATCCCACACATAGCAATACACGTTACACGTACGCATAACATGCAAGTATGTGTTGTACAACATGGCATCACAACATGACTCAACAACTCATATAGATAAAGGCCCAGAAGAGCCATCATCGCATTTATTACAAGCAGTGGGTCACATGACCCTTCAGACAAGTCATACAAGCCAAGCGGAAGCATAAACATGTCTGAGTACAGATATCTGAAAAGAGAGAAGGCTAGAAAGCCTGTCTATCTACAAGACCCTCCATAGGAACCAGACCTCTGCCTGGGGTTCCCAAGCTAATCGTCAAAGCCCACGTGAAACTACTAGTGAGAAAGAAGTCTCTTTGCAAAACATAAATTAAGCAAATGTGAGTACAAATGTACTCAACAAGACTTACATCAGAACTAGCTACTGATGCATCAGTATCAACAAAGGGGGTGGTGAAGTTTAACTACAGCAAGCCAGCTTTGACTCGGTGGCTATCCTAAACTACGATTGCCAGTAACTTCTTTGAGGTGGCGCACACGAGTCCACATATTCACCATATCAATACACCACTATGTATCCGTCCCGTCTCTGTACGAGAAGGCCATGCATAGCACTCATGCTTATCTTCCGCATTTTAGAGTATCCACTTTCAGTTATCTATGAACAATGTAAGCGTTCCAAGTAGTCCATATTCGTGGACGTGGCTATTCAAATAGATCATATATAACCCTGCATGGGTGTACTTCTTCACACATGTTTCTGTTGGGAAATGGTGCATGGAAAACAAAAAAATTCTACGCACACGCAATGATCTACCCATGGAGATGCATAGCAACAAGGGGGAGAGTGTGTCTATGTACCCTCGTAGACCGTAAGCGGAAGCGTTTCACAACGCAGTTGATGTAGTTGAACTTCTTCTCACGTCAACCGATCAAGTACCGAACGCACGTCACCTCCAAGTTCTGCACACGTTCAACTCGGTGACATCCCTCGCCTTCTTGATCCAGCAAGTCGTAAAGGTAGTAGATGAGTTCTGCCAGCACGACGGCGTGGTGACGGTGATGGTGAAGTGATCATAGCAGGGCTTCGCCTAAGCACTATGAAGATATGACTTGGGGTGTAAACGGTGGAGGGGGGCGCTGCACAAGGCTAACAATTGATCTAGTGTGTGCTAGGCCCCCCATATATATAGGTGGGAGGGAGGAGCAGCCATAGGAGGCGCGCAAGTAGGATGAATCCTACTTGGAGTCCCTCCCAAGCCACGCACCTCGCCCTGCCATGTATAACTGAGGGGGAAGGAAAGAGGGGGGGGGGAGGGAAGGAAGGAAGTAGGAATCGTAATCCACACTTTCCTTTCCCTCCCCCTTTCTTTATCCTCTTTAGGCCAGCCCATATGGGGGGCGCACCAGCCCCTTGTGGCTAGTGCGTTTCCCCTCTTGGCCCATAAGGCCCATATCTTTTGCCGAGGGTGCCCTGAACCCCTTCCGGTGACCCGATAAGTACCCAGTACCCCCTGAAACACTTCCAGTGTCCGAATACTACCGTCCTATATATCAATCTTTACCTCTTGACCATTTCGAGACTCGTCGTCATGTCTGTGATCTCATCCGAGATTCCAAACAACATTTGGTCACCAAATCACATAACTCATATAATACTATATCGTCATCGAACATTAAGCGTGCGGACCCTACGGGTTCGAGAACTATGTAGACATGACCGAGACACCTCTCTGGTCAATAACCAATAGCGAAACCTGGATGCCCATATTGGCTCCTACATATTCCATGAAGATCTTTATCGGTCGAACCGTTATGACAACATACATAATTCCCTTTGTCCATCGGTATGTTACTTGCCCGAGATTCGATCGTCGGTATCTTCATACCTAGTTCAATCTCATTACTGGCAAGTCTCTTTACTCGTTCCGTAATACATCACCTCGTGACTAACTCCTTAGTCATTTACTTGCAAGCTTATGATCTGTATTACCAAGAGGGCCCATAGATACCTCTCCGATACTCGGAGTGACAAATCCTAATCTCGATCTATGCCAACTTAACAAATACCTTCGGAGATACCTATAGAGCACCTTTATGATCACCCAGTTACGTTGTGACGTTTGATAGCACACAAGGTATTCCTCCGATATCCGGGAGTTGCATAATCTCATAGTCGAAGGAATATGTATTTCACATGAAGAAAGCAATAGCAATAAAACTGAATGATCATTATGCTAAGCTAACGGATGGGTCTTGTCCATCACATCATTCTCCTAATGATGTGATCCCATTATCAAATGACAACACATGTCTATGGTTAGGAAACCTTTACCATCTTTGATCAACGAGCTAGTCTAGTAGAGGCTTACTAGGGACATGGCATTTGTTTATGTATTCACACATGTATTTAGGTTTCCAATCAATACAATTCTAGAATGAATAATAAACATATATCATGAATAAGGAAATATAAAATAACAACTTTATTATTGCCTCTAGGGCATATTTCTTTCAATCTCCCACTTGCACTAGAGTCAATAACTTAGTTCACATCACCATGTGATTAACACCCATAGTTCACATCGCCATTTGACCAACACCCAAAGAGTTTACTAGAGTCAATAATCTAGTTCACATCGCCTTGTGATTAATACCCAAAGAGTACTAAGGTGTGATCATGTTTTGTTTGTAAGAGAGTTTTAGTCAGCAGGTCTGCCACATTCAGATCTGTATTTATTTTGCAAATTTCTACGCTTACAATGCCCTGCATAGAGCTACTCTAGCTAATTGCTCCCACTTTCAATATGTATCCAAATTTAGACCCATAGTCATCCGAATCGGCGTTAAAGCTTGCATCGACGTAACCCTTTATGACAAACTCTTTATTAGCTCCGTAACCGAGAAACATTTCCTTAGTCCTCTTTAAGTCACCTAAGGATAATTTTGACCGGTGTCTAGTGGTCTACTCCTGGATCACTCTTGTACCCTCTTTGCCAGATAAGTGGCAAGACACACATCAGGTGTGGCACACAGCATGGCATATCGTATAGAACATATGGCTAAGGCATAGGGAATGACTTTCATTCTCTCTCTATCTTCTGCCGTGGTCGGGTTTTGAGTCTTACTCAACTTTACACCTTGTAATACATGCAAGAACCCCTTCTTGGACTGAACCATTTTGAACTTCTTCAAATGTTATCAAGGTATGTGTTTTTTGAAAGTTCTATTAAGCATCTTGATCTATCCCTTTAGATCTTGATGCTCAATATGTAAGTAGCTTCACCGAGGTCTTTCATTGAAAAAAATTCTTATTCTAGTATCCTTTTATGCTATCCATAAATTCTATATCATTTCCAATCAATAATCTGTCATCCACATATAATATAAGAAATGCTATAGAGCTCCCACTCACTTTCTTATAAATACAGGTTTCACCATAAGTCTGTATAAAAACATATGCTTTGATCACCTCACCAAAGCGTATATTCCAACTCTGAGATGCTTGCACCAGTCCATAGATGGATTGCTGGAGCTTGCACACTTTGTTAGCACCTTTAGGATCGACAAAACCTTCTGGTTGCATCATATACAACTCTTCTTTGAGATATCCATTTAAGGAATGCAGTTTTGACATCCATTTGCCAGATTTCATAAAAATGTGGCAATTGCTAACATGATTCGGATGGACTTAAGCATCACTACGGGTGAGAAAGTCTCATCATAGTCAACCCCTTGAACTTGTCGCAAAACCTTTTGCGACTAGTTGATCTTTGTAGACAGTAACATTACCATCATCGTCAGTCTTCTTCTTGAAGATCCATTTATTCTCTATGTGTCTTGGAATGTCACGACAGATGTCCTAGTGTAAGGACTTAGTCGTGAGGCCAATGCATCTATGTGGTAGCTTGAGAGGGGTTGAGCGGGATGAGAGACGCAGGGCGGATCAACGCACAAGACAAGGATTTAGACAGCTTCGGGCCCCGGGAAACATCATCCGGTAATATCCCTACATGCTGTTTGTGGCTAGGTCTTATTATCATTACGAGGGAGTCGCTGTAAACCGGCTCTCCCAGTTATCCCTAAGCCTTAAGATTATCTCCCCCTTGGGGTGCCCTGCCCCTCCTTATATATGTTAAAGGGGCGGGTTACATGTTAGAGTCCAACTCGGATTAAGATTTAAACTATTTTGACTTCTCTTCATGGGCTTCTTAACGTCTTGGGCTTCACAACATCTCGGGATTCATAACTCCGGGCAACTCTATCTGCCGAGTTATGACTGTCAACCAGTTATCATTGTCTGCCGGTTTATGACTGTCAACCAGTTATCACTGTCTGCCGGTTTATGATGGTCTGCCGGTTTATGATTGTCTGCTGAGTTATCATCTGACTTAACTCCTGCCGGGTTATCATCTGACTTATCACCTGACTTAATTGTCAGCCGGTTTATCAGCCTGCCGGTTTACCGTCTGGGTTAACTGTCTATATTAACTGTCTGTCTTAATAGTCAGCCGGTTTACCAAGTCCCAGCCGGGTTATAACTCCGGCCGGATCATACCACAGGGTATATCCCCGACATTAGCCCCCAGTTTAATTTGGATTTATCCATGTTAAACTGATCCTGATCATCCTTAAGTCCTTGTCATTTCCTCCTTCTAGAAAATCCGGGTCAATAGGCCAGCTTCATAATCAATTTGCTGACATTAGTTTGTCATAGAGAAATATTGTGAAGAATAACTCCTTTGACTCAGCTCCCAATTCTTAACAAAAATATTGGTCTTTGACATACTCATCTGATCTTCAGCCGGTTTTAGAATGTAGAACTTGCCGGTTTGTCATTGCAAAAATTGCCGGTTTATAAATATTGATGGCACCGGGTCATAACTGTTTGTTAACATCATCTTTGAAAATATACCTCTTATATGCCCATCACTTGTAGCCCCCAAGTCTTAAGAAGGGAGCGTAGTAACTACTTAAGACTTGCTTCAATATAAATGTTACATTCTTGAAGAAATCCAGTTTGTTCATCTCAATCACTGGTCATAAACTGAGTATTCCATATATGTAGCCCCAAGTGCCGGGTTGTCATGCTTGCAGCAACCTGGGACTTTGTAATTACCTGATGCTCATAAAAACTTCAACCAGTGTAGCCCCCAAGGGCCGGGTCATTATGCAATAATGAGCAAGGACTTTGTAAACATAATCATGTAAACTTTGAACAACAACGTGTATCCCCCAAGGACCGGCTCAGTAAGATAATATTGAGCTGGGACTTGATATAGACTTCAATGAAAATAACATCATATGATGTAACCCCCATCATGGGGCTTGAACCCACGTCCACAAGGTTAAGAGCCTTGTGCTTTACCAACTGAGCAGTGGACCCTTCAATATAATGGATTAAGAGCTTTGTACCTTGAATTGTTGATAGGAGCAATTGGTAGCCCCCAAGGGCCGGCTCATTACGATGTGATGAGTCGGGTCTTCAATAAGGTGAGCAAACAATGACTTTGCATTAGCCCCCAAGTGTCATGGTGCATGCTTGCAGCGACATGAGACTTGTGTATTTGATGTAATCCCAACTTGAATAATGTAGCCCCCAAGTGCCGGGTCTTAAGCCTGCAGCGACTCGGGACTATTCCTTCCATTGTAAAATTATATTCATTGCGCTGAAGCAACTTTGAAAGCCTCAATCATAATACTGGTTATTGATAACCATAATAAAAATCCAGCCATGTTGGCTATTTAAAGATTTGAATAATATATAATCCGGTTTGAAAACCGATTCCTGCATATAAACCGGTATATCCATGCACATATGATACATGCTATGATGATGTAATGATGATGCAATATATGATGATGTATGTGTATGACCAAGAGGGTTTAAGCTATGGTTCGGATACGACCAGAGTCCCCAAGTAGTCATAATTTTGGCATTGCGCCGATCAAGAGGTGTAGCTATGGTTCGAATACGACCAAGCCCCGAAGTGATTTCCCTGTTGCCCTTATGCCTATCAAGAGGTGTAACTATGGTTCGAACCCATAGCCCCCAAGTGATTTCCCTGGTGGCCCTTATGCCTATCAAGAGGTGTAGCTATGGTTCGGATATGGCCACGCCCCCAAATGATTTCCTTGGTGGCCCTTATGCCTATCAAGAGGTGTGACTATGGTTCGAACATAGCCCCCAAGTGATATTGTGAGCTGTGCTCAAGGGATACCAATGTTTGAGCTATGCTGTGCAGCAGACTCTCTTTGGCCCCTTATGATAATGTTGGCTTGATAGCCGGATTACCGAAGTAACCGGAGTTGTGCTCTTATGATAATATTGTCTTGATAGCCGGAATCAAGATGGTTGTAATGCTATGTTCTCTTTGGTGAATACACCTATGTTTGAATAGGAAGCCCCCAAATGATCAATAATATGATAAACCAATAAGGCAGGATGCCCATGTTTGAACCGCGCATCATGGCAGCAAGTTCTCTTTGGCAATCTTTAATTTTTTTTGCAAGTGATAACTTCGTCTTGAACCGGATGTTAAACCGGATATTCAGAGCTTCAAAGCTTTGTGGGAGACATCTTTCCTTTGAACCAGATTTTAAACCAGAATCTTCATTTTCAGCCGGAAATTTTCTGACGGTCTTTAAACTCGAACTTGCAAGAAATTAATTCTTTTTGAACCGGAAATTCTTAAACCGGATTTGAGAGCTTCAGAGCTTTGTGAGAGACAGCTTTCCCTTGAGCCAGATTTTAAACCGGAATCTTTCTTTTTAAGCCGGAAATTTTCTGACGGCTTTTAATTTTGCACCAATACAACAGTTTAGGGTCCTGCATAAGATAACTTTGCAAGCCGGAGTAATTGCTCTTTTAAAGAAAGCAACAAAAATATATTGGATGGATTTCACCTGATATATCATGCCAGGGGTTATCCACTGTGGAGTTTGATGATCATCATGGTGAAGCATGTCCATTGAACGGCGAGCAAGCGCAATCCCAGAAAAAACCGATATAGACGGAGCCGCAAGGGCGGCGGCTCATACACATCTTCCTCAGGCAGTATGACACAGACGAACACCGGTCCATATTATTACTAGTGCATGTTGCGCCCCCGCAGCATAAACCATGTTCGTAGTGGATAATTGTCCTGCATATAAAAATATACAGACCAAAGCAATTGTTTTTAAACAATGTAATATATGTTGATAAGATATATAAGAAAGATATCACCTAATATTTTCCTGCCGGATGAACAACATGCTGGTGTTAAATGATGCTGCACATAGTCGGACGAAAAAGATAGCAGATGCACGTGTATATTGATCTGCATGGTACTAGCACCCACTAGCTAGGCACGTTTGTACTATTTCTCCCATTAGTGCTAGTCTAGCTAGTGTTGCATAAAGTCTGCACGTGGAAGAAACAGTAGCAGTAATTATAGTTAATATTCCCAGGTGCGTCCAATCATCAGCACAAAAGTAGTACTCCTTGATCTCCAACGATAGTTTTTTCCATCAAACTTTAAGCAAAAGCGCCTGGCAATATTTCCTCAGTGTGTTGGTTGCCTTGTATATTTCAGGTGGCAGCGAGATGCGCGGCCGGCGGTTTACCACAGGGATAGCCAGTTTGAAAACGAGACAGCTTGTGAAGAAGGAAATAAAATCGGAGTGGCAACTTAGCAGAGCCGGCGACTCAGTAGATGCGGCCGGCGTCGAGGCGAAGATGAGACCACAGAGGCCGCGGCGGCATCTCAGGGTTGGATTGACAGAGACCGTCGGAGGAGGCGTGTCAAGCAGCTGGCTTAATGTGAACTGCGGTGGCAGAGGTGGTCCATGGATTGATTCAGAAGCAGAGCAAGGCTGAGCGACGCACACTGGAGCCGGTCCAGGGAGCGACTTAATCCGGGCGCGTGGATGGCAGGTCAAGGCAAGCGCCTCAGAGACGGCCAGTCGGTTTATGGCGCGGTCACCAGGACAAGAGATGCCGGGGCACAGGTGCTCGGTGAGTTGACATCGCAGCTCAACTACGGTGGCCGACAGCTTGGCTATGTGTGTCCCGAGGCCGAGAAAAAACCGACGGCTGCCGACGATTGAATCGGCCCCGATGGCGGGAGCGGCGACTCGCAGGTGAGGCGGAGCCCTTAGCGACTCGCGGCAGTAGTTGGGCAGGCCGGGTTAGCAGCAGCAGAAGCCGGTTCACGACGTCCGCAGTAGCCCGAGGGCAGCGTGCTCACGATGTGACGCACGGGTCATGGAAGGGGCAAGCGGGCAGCCCGAGCTGCGGGCCGGCGGGCGCGGTGGTGGTTTGTAGGCGAGGGCGCGGGGTGACTCGGAGGAGGCGAGGCAGAACACCACGGGGCGATTCACGGCAACATAGGAAACGGGCGGTGAACCGGACAGAGGCGGACCACCAATAGTGGCCTCTCCGCGGCGGAGGTGAAGACCGCGGCAGCGACTCCGATTTGAAGAACGGCGACTTCGGCAAGTTATGGATGACAGCAGTTCGAGGAGACGGTTTCAGGCCACTGGAAGCTTTGGCCGCAGAGGCCGGTTTGACCCGGAGGGACTCGGTAGAAGCGGCGATTTGACGACGACGGTTTGAAACCGTACGCTGCTGTGTTTGCTCACCTTGATAATAAAAACCGGGCGGAGCTAACCAGGGAGCAAACCGGCGTGCGGCTGCGTTGAGGGTACGAGCCGGCAAGGCGGCGCAGTGCGGAGGGGCGCAACGAGGCAAATAGCAGAGGGACAGCTCAAGGCGCAGCTTCGGGTCAAGGCCACAACAGCAGGGCGGTTCAAGGCGTGGGTCGAGCTACGGCGGCTCTGAGCAGAGGAAGGCAGTTTGACCACTGTGGCCAAAAAGGCAAGACGCGACCGGCGGAGGAGGCAGTACAGGCGGGTGGCTCGAACTCGCCGCGGCGACTCAGCGCGAGGAGAGGCCACTCGGGGGCAATGGAAGAAGACCTGCGGCGGCTCGGCTTGACGCACTGTGGCGTGCGATAGAGATGCGTCAACAATGGCGCTTCACTGTGGCTTGGAGTAAAGCCAGGGCGGTGATTTTGCGCACTAATGAACCGGTGGCGGCGAGGCTGAAGTGGGAAGAGGCACAGTGGCCAGCCGGCTTGACGAGAGGCCACAACGACGAAGCTTCAATAGGTGCAGCAAAACGGCTTGGCGGGTGGTTCGGAGTCAGACGGCTTGTGGTGGCACCAGTGGCTCAAGACGACTCGGAGGCGAGAGCCATGGCAGGAGCGGTGGGTCGAGGCCGGCAGCTTGGCCGCGGTGGTTTGGTGCGGTCATGGCAGAATCCGACTCTGTGCGTTCCAATCCTTCTCCGGGTTGTAGTTACTTTAACCGAAGTCAACTGGATTGGGTGGTTAGCGATTTCTGCGCTAAGACTTTACAGTCATGGATCGAATCCTTCTCGGCGCTTTGTTTCTTTTTCTTGACTTTTTCCCTTGCCTGTTGATGCTTTGATGGTGAACCAATGCTTCAATCGTACCAGGTTGGCGAGTAATGGATCTGGACTTGACACACCAGTGAAAACAGGCTGTAGCAGAAAACGTCAACGTCGGCGACTTATGGTGGTACATAAGCACAACCCTAATTTCCTCTTGAACTTTAAATTTTACAGATCTTGGAGCGGATGCAAACTGTTCGTGAAAAATCCTTTCAAACTGGCTCTTCTTCATCTGTAAACTTGCAAACTTCTCGATCCCTGGGAGAAATCCCTCCAAGAACTCAACACCATCGTGTGCTTGCTCCAAGGTGGGCGCCAACTGTCGTGGAATTGTCATGGCAGATGTCCTAGTGTAAGGACTTAGTCGTGAGGCCAACGCATCTATTGATGATGCTACTTCTTCTATGAATGATACTCATGATGATGCTAGTACCTTGCTTGATGATGATGTGCCACTAGGTGACTTTCTTGATGAACAAATTGCTAGAGTAAGACATCATGATGTTGTTGAATCTGATGATGAGCTTGAAACACCTGCTAGAACTAGCCCTCCTAGATATGAATTACCAAAAGTGCCGGAAGGTTATGTTATGAATGAGGAAACAATTAGAGACATTCTTGCTTGTAAGGATAGAGATGATCAAGAGAAATTATTATGCAAGTATAAAGAAAAATCCTTGAATGCTAGAATGAAATATGATCCTAAGTTTGCTACTTCACCTATCTTTATTGATGATAAGGATTATGAATTCTCTGTCGACCCAGAGTTAATCACTTTGGCTGAATCTGATCCTTTCCATGGTTATGAAACTGAAACTGTTGTGGCACATCATACTATGTTGAATGACATAGCCACCCTTTTTACTCATGATGAGAAAACTCGCTATTAGTATTGTCGCGTGATTTCTGCGGCCACCTATGGGACCGGGTGGCCCCTTGTTGGTTCGACGGGGGGACGGCGCGTTGCACAAAGAGCAGACCAGCGTACGATAGCGCGGCAGAGAGCACACAAGCGATTTACCCAGGTTCGGGCTACCGCGAGGCGCAAGACCCTTCTCCTGCTTTAGTGGATTGATGGTTGAATGAATGTGGTGGTGCATAGTACACTTGCCCGGCAAGGTTTGCCTCAGGGGCGCGGCGACTACTCACGTATGGTGGCTTGGGTTTTTCAACTTTCCAACCCTCTAATCCCTCCTACGAGTGCCATGAGCCTCCTTTTATAGATTAACGGGTCACCATAGTGGCAAAGTGGTCATTATCCACTGATATGATAACGACAGTGCTATCATACCTAACTCCGCGGGCATTAAATGCGCTGCTGAGTGTCACATCACCGGTCGCCCGGCAAGGCCTGCCGGGCTATCTCGCCAGCTTCGCACCTACTCTCTTGACACGTCGCAGGACGGGTGTCATCTGTAGGCTCCTTCTGTAGGAAATGGCTGCCATGTGACGAATGGCTGCCACTTAATCATCTTGCGGCTTGATACCAGATTGATGACGTGAGTCGTGCTTGAGTGGTTGGTGGGGTGGTTCTGCCCCCGCGAGCCCCGGCAGGTTCCGCCGGGGAGCCTCTGTTGCTTACTTCTGGTGGTGGCCTTGCCCCTTGCCGGGCTCACCTACCCGACAAGGGAGGCCCTTCTCTTGCTGATATCTTACTCCTTAGGCTCGATCTTGGTCCCTCTGAGCTGTATGTTGGTTTTTCAAATCTCTTGGTTCTTCAATCTCTAACTTAAGCTGGTGCTTCAATCTTGATCTTGTGCCTGTGCACAGTTGGTTAACAGACCCATGGTTTGTTGCACCGACAGAAGCCCCCGGGCCTGCCCCGAACGCGCTGCTGAGCGTCGTCAGGGTAGGGCCTAATAAGTGCACATGAAAGGTTGCTAAAGGGGTTGGCCCCTTAAGTTTTCCTTTGCTGCTTCATCAGCCTTGATTCCGGGCCAGTTTCCGGTTTTCCCGCGTGCGGCATAAAGCCAATAGTGGTGGGGCCGCTCTAGTGATGGCCCGTGAATGACTTTAACACACGGGGTAGAAACTGCCAATTTACTCTTCCCACAGCGCGCCCTTATCCTTAGCCACGTATGCAGCATGCATCGCGCGGGGTAGGTAACGGAGGCGCGTGGCGCGGGAGGGTACCTTTGGAAAGGGCCCGCCCATCTTGAATTGGCGGAGGAGGGTGGTGATCACCCGTGGATGGAGTGGCTGCCCTTTCCCGCCCGGCCTATAAAAGGAAGGAGCGGAGGAGGGCTGTAACACCCATGACGCGACTATATATCCCACGTGTCGGAGCACGACTTAGAGGCATAACCACATGGTAGGTATGTCGCAAGAGGGGTAATCTTTACACATCCCATGTACTGAATAAGAAAGGGATAAAGAGTTGGCTTACAATCGCCACTTCACACAAATACAAGTTAAACATACATCATCTAGAATACAACCAAGGTCCGACTACGGAACCAAAATAAAAGAAGACAACCCCAAATGCTAGATCCCCGATCGTCCCGACTGGGCTCCACTATCGATCAACTGGAAACGAAACAACACAACAAACACGATCTTCATCGAGCTCCCACTTGAGCTGGGTTGCGTCACCTGCACTGGTATCATCGGCACCTACAACTGTTTGGAAGTATCTGTGAGTCACGAGGACTCAACAATCTCACACCCGCGAGATCAAGACTATTTAAGCTTATGGGTAGGAAAGGGTAGTGAGGTGGAGCTGCAGCAAGCACTAAGCATATATGGTGGCTAACATACGCAAATAAGAGCGAGAAGAGAAGCAATGCACGGTCGTGAAGCTAAAAGTGATCAAGAATTGATCCCAAAGCTACTTACGTTCAAGCATAACACGAGACCGTGTTCTCTTCCCGAACTCCGCCGAAAAGAGACCATCATGGCTACACACGCGGTCGATTCATTTTAATTAAGTTAAGTGTCAAGTTCTCTACAACCGGACATTAACATAACCGCGGGCACGGCTTTCGAAATTTCAAAACCCTGCAGGGGTGTCCCAACTTAGCCCATCACAAGCTCTCACGGTCAACGAAGGATATTCCTTCTAGCGGGAAGACCGGATCAGTCTCGGAATCCCAGTTATAAGACATTTCGACAATGGTAAAACAAGACCAACAAGACCGCCCGATGCGCCGACATCCTGATAGGAGCTGCACATATCTCGTTCTTAGGGCAACACCGGATGAACACTACGTACAACTAAAACCAGCCCTCAAGTTTCCCCGAGGTGGCGCCGCAAGTGGCTCTGGTTCAGACCAACACTTAGACAAGCACTAGCCCCGGGGGGGGGGGGGGGGGGTTAAAATAAAGATGACCCTTGAGTCTGCAGAACCCAAGGGATGGTGATAGGTTGTTAGGCAAATGTAAAACAAAGGTTGGGCCTTGCTGGAGGAGTTTTATTCAAAGCGAACTGTGAAGGGGTTCCCATTATAACCCAACCGCGTAAGGAACGCAAAATCAAGGAACAAGATACGTCTCTCCAACGTGTATATAATTTTTGATTGCTCCATGCTATATTATCTACTATTTTGGACATTATTGGGCTTTATTATCTACTTTTATATTATTTTTGGGACTAACATATTAACCGGAGGCCCAGCCCAGAATTGCTGTTTTTTTGCCTGTTTTAGGGTTTCGAAGAAAAGGAATATAAAATGGAGTCCAAAACGGAATGAAACCTTTGGGAACGTGATTTTCTCAACGAATAAGACCCAGGAGACTTGGACCCTACGTCAAGACACAAAAGAGGAGGCCACGAGGTAGGGGGCGCGCCTACCCCCCGGGCGCGCCCTCCACCCTCGTGGGCCCCCTGTTGCTCCACCGACGTACTCCTTCCTCCTATATATACCTACGTACACCCAAACGATCACATACGGAGCCAAAACCCTAACTCCACTGTTGCAACTTTCTGTATCCACGAGATCCCATCTTGGGGCCTGTTCCGGAGCTCCGTCGGAGGGGGCATCGATCACGGAGGGCTTCTACGTCAACACCATAGCCCCTCCGATGAAGTGTGAGTAGTTTACCTCAGACCTACGGGTCCATAGTTAGTAGCTAGATGGCTTCTTCTCTCTTTTTGGATCTCAATACAATGTTCTCCCCCTCTCTTGTGGAGAACTATTCGATGTAATCTTCTTTTTGCGGTGTGTTTGTTGAGGCCGATGAATTGTGGGTTTATGATCAAGTCTATGTATGAACAATATTTGAATATTCTCTGAATTCTTTTATGTATGATTGGTTATCTTTTCAAGTCTCTTTGAATTATCATTTTGGTTTGGCCTACTAGATTGATCTTTCTTGCGATGGGAGAAGTGCTTAGCTTTGGGTTCAATCTTGCGGTGTCCTTTCCCAGTGACAGTAGGGGCAGCAAGGCACGTATTGTATTGTTGCCATCGAGGATAACAAGATGGGGTTTTCATCATATTGCATGAGTTTATCCCTCTACATCATGCCATCTTGCTTAGGGTGTTACTCTATTTTCATTAACTTAATACTCTAGATGCATGCTGGATAGCGGTCGATGAGTGAAGTAATAGTAGTAGATGCAGGCAGGAGTCGGTCTACTTGTCTCGGACGTGATTCCTATATACATGATCATACCTAGATATTCTCATAACTATGCTCATTTATGTCAATTGCTCAACAGTAATTTGTTCACCCACCGTAGAATACTTATGCTCTCGAGAGAAGCCACTAGTGAAACCTATGGCCCCCGGGTCTATCTTCATCATATTAATCTCCCAGTAATTAGTTATTTCCTTTGCTTTTACTTTGATTTTATTTTACTTTGCATCTTTATCACAAAAATACCAAAAATATTATCTTATCATATCTATCAGATCTCACTCTCGTAAGTGGCCGTGTAGGGATTGACAACCCCTTATCGCGTTGGTTGCGAGGATTTATTTGTTTTGTGCAGGTGCGAGGGACTCGCGCGTAGCCTCCTATTGGATTGATACCTTGGTTCTCAAAAACTAAGGGAAATACTTACGCTACTTTGATGCATCATCCCTTCCTCTTTGGGGAAAACCAACGCAGTGCTCAAGAGGTAGCAAGAAGGATTTCTGGCGCCGTTGCCGGGGAGGTCTACGCAAAAGTCAATATACCAAGTACCCATCACATACCCTTATCTCCCGCATTACATTATTTGCCATTTGCCTCTCATTTTCCTCTCCTCCACTTCACCCTTGCCGTTTTATTCGCCCTCTCTCTCTCTTTCCTCCCTCTCCTTCTCTATTTGCCTCTTTTTGCTCACTTGCTTTTTGTTTGCTTGTGTGTTAGTTTGCTTGCTTGTCACGATGGCTCAAGATAACACTAAATTGTGTGACTTCACCAATACCAACAATAATGATTTTATTAGCACTACGATTGCTCCTCTTACTGATGCTAAATCTTGTGAAATTAATATTGCTTTGCTGAATCTTGTCATGAAAGATCCGTTTTCTGGCCTTCCTAGTGAAGATGTCGCTACCCATCTAAATAGCTTCGTTGATTCGTGTGATATGCAAAAGAAGAAAAATGTGGATAATGATATTATTAAATTGAAGCTATTTTCGTCTTTGCCTAAAGATAGTATTGATTCATGAAACAAGTGCAAAGATGCTTTTATCTCTAAGTATTTTCCTCCCGCTAAGATCATCTCTCTTAGAAACGATACTATGAGTTTTAAGCAACTTGATCATGAACATGTTGCACAAGCTTGGGAGAGAATGAAATTAATGATACGTAATTGCCCTACTCATGGTTTAAATTTGTGGATGATTATACAAATTTTTTATGCCGGATTGAATTTTGCTTCTAGAAATCTTTTAGATTCGGCCGTGGGAGGCACTTTTATGGAAATCACTTTAGGGGGAGCTACTAAACTCCTAGATAATATTATGGTTAATTATTCTCAATGGCATACTGAAAGATCTACTAATAAAAAGGTGCATGCGATAGAAGAAATTAATGTTTTGAGTGGAAAGATGGATGAACTTATGAAATTATTTGCTAGTAAGAGTGTTTCTTCTGATCCTAATGATATGCCCTTGTCTACTTTGATTGAGAATAATAATGAATCTATGGATGTGAATTTTGTTGGTAGGATTTTGGTAACAATGCATATAGAGGAAATTTCAATCCTAGGCCTTATCCTAGTAACCCCTCTAATAACTATGGTAATTCCTACAACAATTCTTATGGAAATTATAATAAGATTCCCTCGGATTTTGAATCTAATATTAAAGAATTTATTACTTCGCAAAAGAATTTTAATGCTTTGATTGAAGAAAAATTGCTTAAGATTGATGAGTTGGCTAGGAACGTTGATAAAATTTCTCTTGATTTTGATTCTTTGAAACTTAGATCTATTCCACCCAAGCATGATATCAACGAGTCTCTCAAAGCCATGAGAATTTCCATTGATGAGTGCAAAGAAAGAACCGCTAGGATGCGTGCTAAGAAAGATGCCTTTATAAGAGCGTGTTCTTCTAGTTCCTATGAAAATAAAGATGAAGATCTAAAAGGTATTGATGTGTCCCCTATTAAATCTTTGTTTTTCAATATGAATCTTGATAATGATGGAACTGAATATGATCCACCTTTACCTAGAAGGCGTTCCAAGAATTCGCAATTTTTTGATCTTGATGCTAAAATTGATAAAAGTGGGATTGAAGAAATTAAGACCCTAGATGTTGCTAAACCCACTATTATGGATTTAAAGGAATTTAACTATGAAAATTGCTCTTTGATTGATTGTATTTCCTTATTGCAATCTGTGCTAAATTCTCCTCACGCTTATAGTCAAAATAAAGCATTTACTAAACATATCGTTGATGCCTTGATGCAATCTTATGAAGAAAAACTTGAATTGGAAGTTTCTATCCCTAGGAAACTCTATGATGAGTGGGAACCAACTATTAAAATTAAAATTAAAGATCACGAATGCTATGCTTTATGTGATTTGGGTGCTAGTGTTTCCACGATTCCAAAGACTTTGTGTGATTTGTTAGGTTTCCGTGATTTTGATGATTGCTCTCTAAACTTGCACCTTGCAGATTCCACTATTAAGAAACCTATGGGAAGAATTAATGATGTTCTTATTGTTGCAAATAGGAATTATGTGCTCGTAGATTTTATTGTTCTTGACATAGATTGCAATCCTTCATGTCCTATTATTCTTGGTAGACCTTTCCTTAGAACGATTGGTGCAATTATTGATATGAAGGAAGGAAATATTAGATTCCAATTTCCATTAAGGAAAGGCATGGAACACTTTCCTAGAAATAAAATTGAATTACCTTATTAATCTATTATGAGAACCACTTATGGATTGCCTACCAAAGATGGCAATACCTAGATCTATCCTTGCTTGTTATGCCTAGCTAGGGGCGTTAAACGATAGCGCTTCTTGGGAGGCAACCCAATTTTATTTTTGTTCCTTGATTTTTGCTCATGTTTAGTAATAAATAATTTATCTAGACTCTGTTTTGTTTGTGTTTTTTGTGTTTAATTAGTGTTTGTGCCAAGTAGAACCGTTGGGAAGACTTGGGGAAAGTCTTGTTACACTTGCTGTAAAAAACAGAAACTTTAGTGCTCACGAGAACTGCTGCCATTTTTATTTGGAAAGTTATATTTAGTTAATTCTTTTTTCAGATTATTAATATATAAATTACTCACGTCCAGAAATTTATTTTAGAATTTTTGGGGTTCCAGATCTTGCGCTAGCTACAGATTACTACAGATTGTTCTGTTTTTGACAGATTCTGTTTTTTCGTGTGTTGTTTGCTTATTTTGATGAATCTATGGCTAGTAAAATAGTTTATAAACCATAGAGAAGTT
Source organism: Triticum aestivum (assembly GCF_018294505.1). Lineage (NCBI taxonomy): Eukaryota > Viridiplantae > Streptophyta > Magnoliopsida > Poales > Poaceae > Triticum > Triticum aestivum. The sequence continues at coordinate 217,770,591 of NC_057812.1, read as the reverse complement.
GTAATGCAGTAGGTTTAACACCAATATAAATAAAGAATGATTTAATTACAGTACCTTGAAGTGGTCTTTTGTCTTCTTTCGCTAACGGAGCTCACGATATTTTCTACTTTGAGTTTTGTGTTGTGAAGTTTTCAAGTTTTGGGTAAAGATTTGATGGATTATGGAACAAGGAGTGGCAAGAGCCTAAGATTGGGGATGCCCATGTCACCCCCAAGATAATCTAAGGACACCTAAAAGCCAAAGCTTGGGGATGCCCCGGAAGGCATCCCCTCTTTCGTCTACTTCTATCGGTAACTTTACTTGGAGCTATATTTTTATTTGCCACATGATATGTGTTTTGCTTGGAGCATCTTGTATGATTTGAATCTTTTTAGTTTACCACAATCATCCTTGCTGTACACACCTTTTGAGAGAGCCATACATGATTTGGAATTTGTTAGAATACTCTATGTGCTTCGCTTATATCTTTTGAGTTATATAGTTTTGCTCTAGTACTTCACTTATATCTTTTAGAGCACGGTGGTGGATTTGTTTTATAGAAATTATTGATCTCTCATGCTTCACTTAAATTATTTTTAGAGTCTTAAATAGCATGGTAATTTGCTTAAAATCCTAATATGATAGGTATTCAAGATTAGTAAAATTTTCTTATGAGTGTTTTGAATACTAAGAGAAGTTTGATGCTTGATGATTGTTTTGAGATATGGAGGTAATAATATCAAAGTCGTGCTAGTTGAGTAGTTGTGAAATTGAGAAATGCTTGTTTTGAAGTTTGCAAGTCCCGTAGCATGCACGTAGGTAAACGTTATGTGACTTGATACATGAGGTGTTATTTGATTGTCCTCCTTATGAGTGGCGGTCGGGGACGAGCGGCGGTCTTTTCCTACCAATCTATCCCCTTAGGAGCATGCACGTAGTGCCGAGGTTTTTGATGACTTGTAGATTTTTGCAATAAGTATGTGAGTTCTTTATGACTAATGTTGAGTCCATGGATTATACACACTCTCACCCTTCCATCCTTGCTAGCCTCTTCGGTACCGTGCATTGCCCTTTCTCACATTGAGAGTTGGCGCAAACTTCGCCGGTGCATCCAAACCCCGTGATATGGTACGCTCTTTCACACATAAGCCTCCTTATATCTTCCTCAAAACAGCCACCATACCTACCTATTATGGCATTTCCATAGCCATTCCGAGATATATTGCCATGCAACTTTCCACCATTCCGTTTATCATGACACATTCATTATTGTCATATTGCTTAGCATGATCATGTAGTTGACATAGTATTTGTGGCAAAGCCACCGTTCATAATTCTTTCATACACGTCACTCTTGGTCCATTGCATATCCCGGTACACCGCTGGAGGCATTCATATAGAGTCATCTTTTGTTCTAGTATCGAGTTGTAAATAAATAGAAGTGTGATGATCATCATTTTCTAGAGCATTGTCCCAAGTGAGGAATAAAAAAAAAGAGAAAGGCCATAAAAAAAGAGAAGGCCCAAAAAAAAGAAGAGAGAAAAAGAGAGAAGGGACAATGTTACTATCCTTTGCCACACTTGTGCTTCAAAGTAGCACTGTAATCTTCATGATAGAGAGTCTCTTGTTTTGTCACTTTCATATACTAGTGGGAATTTTCATTATAGAACTTGGCTTGTATATTCCAACAATGGGCCTCCTCAAGTGCCCTAGGTCTTCGTGAGCAAGCAAGTTGGATGCACACCCACTTAGTTTCTTTTGTTGAGCTTTCATACATTTATAGCTCTAGTGCATCTGTTGCATGGCAATCCCTACTCCTTGCATTAACATCAATCGGTGGGCATCTCCATAGCCCATTGATTAGCCTAGTTGATGTGAGACTTTCTCCTTTTTGTCTTCTCCACATAACCCCCCTCATTATATTCTATTCCACCCATAGTGCTATGTCCATAGCTCGCGCTCATATATTGCGTGAAAGTTTATAGGTTTGGGATTACTAAAGTATGAAACAATTGCTTGGCTTGTCATCGGGGTTGTGCATGATGAGAGCATTCTTGTGTGAAGAAAATGGAGCATGACTAAACTATATGATTTTGTAGGGATGAACTTTCTTTGGCTATGTTATTTTGAGAAGACATAATTGCTTTGTTAGTATGCTTCAAGTATTATTATTTTTATGTCAATATGAAATTTTGTCTTGAATCTTTCGGATCTGAATATTCATACCACAATTAAGAAGAATTACATTAAAATTATGCCAAGTAGCACTCCGCATCAAAAATTCTGTTTTTATCATTTACCTACTCGAGGATGAGCAGGAATTAAGCTTGGGGATGCTTGATACGTCTCCAACGTATCTATAATTTTTGATTGCTCCATGCTATATTATCTACTGCTTTGGACATTATTGTGCTTTATTACCCACTTTTATATTATTTTTGGGACTAACCAATTAACCGGAGGCCCAGCCCAGAATTGATGTTTTTTTTGCCTGTTTTAGGGTTTCGAAGAAAAGGAATATCAAACGGAGTCCAAACAGAATGAAACCTTCGGGAACGTGATTTTCTCAATGAACAAGACCCAGGAGACATGGACCCTACGTCAAGACACAAAAGAGGAGGCCACGAGGTAGGGGGGCGCGCCTACCCCCCAGGCGCGCCCTCCACCCTTGTGGGCCCCGTGTTGCTCCACTGACGTACTCCTTCCTCCTATATATACCTACGTACCCCCAAATGATCAGATACGGAGCCAAAACCCTAGTTCCACCACTGCAACTTTCTGTATCCACGAGATCCCATCTTGGGGCCTGTTCCGGAGCTCCGCCGGAGGGGGCATCGATCACGGAGGGCTTCTACATCAACACCATAGCCCCTCCGATGAAGTGTGAGTAGTTTACCTCAGACCTACGGGTCCATAGTTAGTAGCTAGATGGATTCTTCTCTCTTTTTGGATCTCAATACAATGTTCTCCCCCTCTCTTGTGGAGAACTAATCGATGTAATCTTCTTTTTGCGGTGTGTTTGTTGAGAGCAATGAATTGTGGGTTTATGATCAAGTCTATCTATGAACAATATTTGAATCTTCTCTGAATTCTTTTATGTATGATTGGTTATTTTTGCAAGTCTCTTCGAATTATCAGTTTGGTTTGGCCTACTAGATTGATCTTTCTTGCGATGGGAGAAGTGCTTAGCTTTGGGTTCAATCTCGCGGTGTCCTTTCCCAGTGACAGTAGGGGCAGCAAGGCACGTATTGTATTGTTGCCATCAAGGATAACAAGATGGGGTTTTCATCATATTGCATGAGTTTATCCCTCTACATCATGTCATCTTGCTTAAGGCGTTACTCTGTTTTCATTAACTTAATACTCTAGATGCATGCTGGATAGCGGTCGATGAGTGGAGTAATAGTAGTAGATGCAGGCAGGAGTCGGTCTACTTGTCTCGAACATGATGCCTATATACATGATCATACCTAGATATTCTCATAACTATGCTCAATTCTGTCAATTGATCAACAGTAATTTGTTCACCCATCGTAGAATACTTATGCTCTTGAGAGAAGCCACTAGTGAAACCTATGGCCCTTGGGTCTATCTTCATCATATTAATCTCCCAATACTTAGTTATTTCCTTTGCTTTTACTTTGCTTTTATTTTTCTTTGCATCTTTATCACAAAAATACCAAAAATATTATCTTATCATATCTATCAGATCTCACTCTCGTAAGTTGCCGTGTAGGGATTTACAACCCCTTATCACGTTGGTTGCGAGGATTTACTTGTTTTGTGCAGGTGCGAGGGACTCGCGCGTAGCCTCCTACTGGATTGATACCTTGGTTCTCAAAAACTGAGGGAAATACTTACGCTACTTTGCTGCATCATCCCTTCCTCCTCGGGGAAAACCAACGCAGTGCTCAAGAGGTAGCAGAACATAACACCGGTATGACAAAAAACTAGGGCGACAAGAGTGGAACAAAACACCAGGCATAAGGCCGAGCCTTCCACCCTTTACCAAGTATATAGATGCATTAAAGTAAACAAGATATAATAATTATATCCCAACAATATCCATGTTCCAACATGGAACAAACTTCATCATCACCGGTAACTAGCAACGTTATAAGAGGGGCTAAGAAAAAGCGGTAACATAGCCAAACAACGGTTTGCTGGGAAAAGTGGGTTAGAGGCTTGACATGACAATGTGGGAGGCATGATATAGCAAGTGGTAGGTATCGCGACATAGCAAAAGAGCGAGCAACTAGCAAGCAAAGATAGAAGTGATTTCGAGGGTATGGTCATCTTGCCTGAAATGAACTCGGAGTTGACGAAAGCTTGATCTTCGTAAGCATACTCAACGGGATCCTCGATCACGTATCCATTTCTCGGCTCTACCCAAGGCAAGCACAAAAGCAAAAGACTAACAATCAATCACGATGCAATGCACAAACAACTTGATGCAAAACATGGCATGATATGCGGGATGTGATATGGAATGCATATGCGTGCTTCAGAAAGGAAAGATTGAACCAGGCATCAACTTGGCAAACCAAGTGCGCCGCTGGGAAGATGAGTTGATTTTGGTCGAAATCGATATAAAGATCACCGGAATTGGATGCACGGTTTGCAAATGGCAAGCAAAACAATAATTGCACAATTCTGCGATTAACAACATGATGCCATCTAAAATGCATCAAGAAACTAAGCTACTGCACTGCAAAACAAAGCACATGGCAGTGATCGACTCAATATGCTTGACAAAAGATGAACACTGAGCTACGGCTAAATCACACAAGAGCAGGTTCAAACAAGCATGGCAAAAGTGCAAAAGATATCAGCTTCACAGACTTAGTGAAAATACTAAAATGCCATAAAATAACATCAGGAAGACATGTTTAGAGCAAGCTAAGAACATGCTACAGGAACATAACATAACAAACAAAGGCATGTCATGAATCTACTCAAAGCATAGAACAAAATTCCCTTACTGACCATGAGTCAAAAAGGATCAGAAGATATGATAGCACCCATGTAAACATAGCAAGTTTCGTTAACAGATTCAGACTTAGCAAAAAACTGAGCATGGTATAAATAGAATTTTGAAGGCATCTTTGCAAGCTCGATTCACCCATCACAAGGCATTGCATGGCAAGATAAGCATAGCATCAGTAAGAAGACATGTTCATGAAGCTAACCATGACAAGAATAAGTTTATAGCATGCATGGATCAACTACAACATCCATGGCAAAATTGATTAACATGTAAACAATCTGCCAGGAACATTTTATAGCAAAATAAGAGCAGGATTAAGTCATGCTAGGGCACTCCATAATTCCAAACACGGGCATGGATGGATAGAGCACAACCATATGTCCAAATCATCCTTACTGAACATACTCAAAAGAAGCATGGATCTCACTGGAGCAACATGAATACATGGCATAAAAATAACAGCAGAGCAAAGACTTGGTGAAAATTCTAAGTCCTTGAAATCAGCAATATCACGAGAGCTACTTTGCATGCTTGTGCTAGTCACCACATTGATCACAAAAATACATGGCATACACCCCTGTAAATATGGCATGGCATAGCCCAAAATACATCTAGAGATCATGTTCATATGAAGCACACAACAAATGTAGTAAAAATGACAAATCCTCATAAACTGATAAGTAGCAGCACATAACAATTTATAGCACTCTTGCATCAGTGATTAGGGCATCAAGATGGACTCAAACAAGCATGTCACAATGGAACAAAATGAAGAGCACATCATGATGAACATTTTGATATATAGCACGCACAAAACGGAGTAGCACACATGAAGGTATGATGCGATGAAGATGCATACATAATGCAGAAAAACTTAGGGACTAAGCAGTTTTAAACCTCGCAGAAAACGGGACGGAGGGAACCAGGGGCGCCGTTTGGATCGGGGGTTGGAGCGGATCTGGGACGGGGCTATCGCGGCGCGGGGTGGAGGGGGCATGGCCGGAGCTGCACGCCGGCGAGCTCGGCGAGGCGCCGGGGACGGCGGAAACGGGCTCCGACGGCTGGGGATCGACGGATTCGGCTAGGGGCCGGCCGGATCCGGCGTGAGGGAGGACGGGGCCGGCCACGAGGCAATGGAGGCGACCAAGGGAGGTGCGGGCCTGCTCCGGCGAGGCAGCAGGGCGGCGGGGCAGCGGCGTTGACCGGGCGGCGGCGGGACTCGAGGTCGCCGGCGGAAAGACGAGGTGGCGGCGGTCGGGGTCGGTGAGGTTGCGGGTGCGGGCATGCACCTGCGGGCGTGCGGCGGCGGTGACCGGGCCCGGCGGGCCGTGGATGGGCTTGCGGGCCCGCGTGGTGGAGGGGAGCGGAGAGGCGACGTGGCGCGATGCCACTGGCCGGGAGCGGCAGCTCTGCTGAGGTGGCGCGATGAGATTGGTCGGAGTGAGGTGGCCGGGCGCGGCGGACATGTCCGGCGGCGCGAAGAGGAAGTTTGCTAGGGTTTCATCCACGAAAATTCGAGGGGGACACATATATATAGATAGGAGGAGGTAGGAGTGTCCAAATGGAGTGCGGTTTTCGGCCACGCGATCGTGATCGAACGGCCGAGAGGATGGAGGGGGTTTGGATGGATTATTGGGCCACTTTAGAAGGGTGTTGGGCTGCAACACACACGAGGCCTTTACGGTTCCCCGGTTAACCGTTGGAGTATCAAACAGACTCCAAATGGCACGAAACTTGACAGGCGGTCTACCGGTGGTGTGCCAAGGCCGCTTGGAAAATCTCGGTCCATTCCGAGAAAGTTTAACACCCGCTCATGAAAAAAGGCAAAAGGGGGCGCCGAAGGACATAGGAGTGTCAGATTGCAAAACGGACAACGGGAAAAATGCTCGGATGCATGAGACGAACACGTATGCAAATGAGATGCACATGAAGACATGATATGAAATGCATGACATGAACAAAATGCAAAACGAGAACAAAACCCAACCACGAAGGGAAAAACATATCGCATCTCCGGAAAAGGCAAGAGTCGGAGTTACGAATATGGAAAGTTACATCCGGGGTGTTACAACACTCCACCACTACGAAAGGATCTCGTCCCGAGATCTAGGATGGCACCGGAGGGAAAACAGAAGAGGAAGAGGAGAGGTAAAACTAAGTTGCTTCTTTGACAAACGAGTGAAACCAAGAACCTTGATAGGTTAAACCATCTTCGAGAAAAGAATACAAGGAAGATGAACAAAGTTGAAAACACTCAGTTAGAAAAGAGAAACAAGGAAGAACAAATTCGGACAGCACTCCGGTTGAAAAGAGATGCAAGACTTGATAAGGCAAAAATAACTTGAGCAAAGGGCACAACACTCCGGTTAACTGGATAAGCATGAAAAGAACACGATCCTCACCATTCGAGATGATGTTAGAAAAGAGCAACATCACAATGCCTCCGTATGAAGGAATAAAAGGTAGATCGTCGGAACAAAAGAACGGAGAAGAAAAATGAGAACTTCTACCACAATTGAACTTGGAAAGCATCCTTGCAAGAAAGGATTGCACGGAGTTGTTGGTAAATCAACAACGAAAAGAATAAGCTTGTAGTGGGCTTAAGGAAAACATCTCAAAATCTTGAGGTGAAATTTTGCAACTAACGGAAAACAACAGATTGGATTGAGAGCTAGAAAAGATAGAAAGCTTCTTCCCTCGAGGTGATAAGAAAACTTGGATCATAGGTAATCACCACAAGGGGCAACATTCCCAATGGAAGGCTTTAGGTGAAATCTATACCAAGATAACTCCAAGGAAGAAAATGATGGGTTTAAATATCTCATTCGTGACAACTTTTGAATCATGAAACATGAAGGGAAAATGTCAAGAAAGACATAATACCACCTGAAAAAGATAAGATAGAAAGAATTTCACTTCAGAATGCAAGATGAAGAATACTTGAGCTCCTCAAAACAAAACACGTGTTGAGCACCATGTTTATCTTTGAGTATAGCTTGGTGGACCATAACTTCGAGAAAAAATCTTGAAGAACGAATGAAGAATGAAAGAAATCCTTGATGAACCACCATGTAGAGCCTCCATGAAGAACTCCGGTAAAAAAATGACCAAACGAAAAGAAGGGTGAAAAGAATAAGGTTGAAGCCTTGCAATGATTAGATGGATCTTCGTGATGATGAGAGGTTGGAATTCCGGGAAAGTATGAACCACTTGAACCGAGAATTTACTCACCGTGAACAAACTCCGGAAGATGAATCCGTCACTTGGATGAAGGAAGAATAAGAATTATGTAATGCGTATCCTTCACCAATTAAATTGATGACGAGCAAACGGATTTGGCATACTACTTATTCTCGTAGAAAGGATTAAGATAGATATAGTGCCAACTTGAGAAAGACTTCAACGATCCACCGGTAGGATTGAAACAACGAATAAATTGATATGGTAATGAAGGAAGAGAAAACTTGAACGAACCACCATAAGAATTGAAAATGAACGAAGAAAAGATAAGGAAACACCGGGAAGAATTAGAGAACGAATGAAGATTCTTGAGGGAATTTAGATACATGAGAACAAAGAGATCACGATCTGATTAGAGAATACTTGAATGATGCACCGGTATGATTTGTAGAACGAGAGCTGAAAGCTGGAATGAATACTTCTGAGATGATGGCTCTTGAGAAACAAACTGAAAAGACTCCTGAATTGCTCCGGATGGGTGAAAAGAATTATCATAATCGAAAACAATTATGAGAGGATGGCATCAAACTTGAACTGAGGATCCTCGAGAGAAGGCACAAGATTTAGAGGAAACACTTCTTCGGTCTTCAAATCCGAGAATGACGACGAGAAACACCACCAAGAATTGTTGAGACACTCCGAAATGATTAAAAGAGGAGAGGTTGAGCCAAAGATGAAAATACTTTGAAAGGTCTTGAACAAAGACATTTGACTGACGACAATTCATTCTTACGTCAAACCTGGAAAAGAATTTGAGGATAGCTCCGGAAAAAGAAAAGAAGAGTCAGGTAAGATCCTGGGAAAAGACCTGTGGGTTAGGGCCGACTCAAAAGAAACACCGTTGATCAATTGCTTGAAAAGGAGATATTTAAATGGCTTGAATGAGATAACATCCTCCAAAAATCTTGAGCGAATTGAGAATGGAAACTTGAATCTTCTGAGATATCTTCAGCACTCCGGAACAATTGGATAACAAGAAATGGATTATTAAGATGTGGGAAAGCGGGAAAAACAAAGGCAACTTGGGACGAATGAAGCAAACACCGTTGCAAAGAACCGAGAATTGATCTCGCGAATGTAGAAATGATCGGATCCACTTGAAGAGAAACACACCGGTTAAAAAGGATTGACATGGCAATCTCGATTATCATGAAGGATTAGTATTCACATAGATATATGAGAACAACACTTAGGAAAGGTATGGAATCAACACTTGACATTGAAGCAACTCGAATACCACAATCAAAACAAAAACAAAGTATTGGCTTGCAAAATAAGCCAGAACAAACATATGATAGATCCCATATCGTATCATGTGTCTGTTGGAAAGATATCCTACATGATACTTGAATTCCCACTTATAAACTCCTGAAATTTTCTGGGTATGCAATCAGGTGTTGGGGATACAGGGGAAGCATAACATCTCACCCAAAACTAGCAAATCCTACATCTAGCCGTATCCATCCTTCAACACATAACCAAGAAACCTTCGGAAATCGTTTACCTCAACCTTCAAAAAGCATCCGTTTTACGACTTATGGCAATACTCCCGAACTCCCACCCCAGTACTAGGTGGCGCCGAGGTTATCTCACCAACAACTGCATAAAAGAAATTTTCGATGTCGGCGAACTCAGGTATTCCAGAACTGCAACGATAAAATTGTGACGACAACACCTCGGAGCTCAACTCCCCGGGACACTGCCACAACCCGTAAATGTCAGGAGGCATCAAGAGCAATGTTCTCGTCACAAAACCATCAAAACGATTCCAAGGTACCCCCGTGATCCTAATTTTTTTAGTGAAATTTTAGAAGAGAAGAGTCAAAACTCTACGTTAGGAGGCCTTACCAGAGCGACGAAGGGACTGGGGAGTAAAAAGAATTCTACTCTCCGATATATATAATCCTAAGACTCAAAACATTTTGTTCTAGACTCAACAACGTTAGCGATTCGATCAAGCAGGGGGCTCCTAAGTCGGGGAAGGCTCTGATTACCAACTTGTAACACCCACGATGCGGCTATATCTCCCACGTGTCGGAGCACGACTTAGAGGCATAACCGCATGGTAGTTATGTCGCAAGAGGGGTAATCTTTACACATCCCATGTACTGAATAAGAAAGGATAAAGAGTTGGCTTACAATCGCCACTTAACACAAATAAAGTTAAACATACATCATCCAGAATACAACCAAGGTCCGACTACGGAACCAAAATAAAAGAAGACAACCCCAAATGCTAGATCCCCGATCGTCCTGACTGGGCTCCACTACCGATCAACTGGAAACGAAACAACACAACGAACATGATCATCATCGAGCTCCCACTTGAGCTGGGTTGCGTCACCTGCACTGGTATCATCGGCACCTACAACTGTTTGGAAGTATCTGTGAGTCACAAGGACTCAGCAATCTCACACCCGCGAGATCAAGACTATTTAAGCTTATGGGTAGGAAAGGGTAGTGAGGTGGAGCTGCAGCAAGCACTAAGCATATATGGTGGCTAACATACACAAATAAGAGCGAGAAGAGAAGAAATGCACGGTCGTGAAGCTAAAAGTGATCAAGAAGTGATCCCAAAGCTACTTATGTTCAAGCATAACACGAGACCATGTTCTCTTCCCGGACTCCACCGAAAAGAGACCATCACGGCTACACACGCGATTGATTCATTTTAATTAAGTTAAGTGTCAAGTTCTCTACAACCGGACTTAAAAAATTCCCATCTGCCCATAACTGTGGGCACGGCTTTCGAAAGTTCAAAACCCAGCAGGGTGTCCCAACTTAGCCCATCACAAGCTCTCATGGTCAACGAAGGATACTCCTTCTAGCGGGAAGACCCGATCAGTCTCGGAATCTCGGTTACAAGACATTTCGACAATGGTAAAACAAGACCAGCAAGACCGCCCGATGCGCCTACATCCTGATAGGAGCTGCAAATATCTCGTTCTCAGGGAAACACCGGATGAACACTACGTACAACTAAAACCAGCCCTCAAGTTTCCCCGATGTGGCACTGCAAGTGGCTCTGGTTCGGACCAACAGTTAGACAAGCACTTGCCCGGGGGGGGGGGGGGGGTTAAAATAAAGATGACCCTTGAGTCTGCAGAACCCAAGGGATGGTGATAGGTTGTTAGGAAAATGTAAAACCAAGGTTGGGCCTTGCTGGAGGAGTTTTATTCAAAGCAAACTGTCAAGGGGTTCCCATTATAACCCAACCGTGTAAGGAACGCAAAATCAAGGAACATAACACCGGTATGACGGAAACTAGGGCGGCAAGAGTGGAACAAAACACCAGGCATAAGGCCGAGCCTTCCACCCTTTACCAAGTATATAGATGCATTAAAGTAAACAAGATATAATAATGAAATCCCAACAATATCCATGTTCCAACATGGAACAAACTTCATCTTCACCTGCAACTAGCAACGCTATAAGAGGGGCTGAGCAAAAGCGGTAACATAGCCAAACAACGGTTTGCTGGGAAAAGTGGGTTAGAGGCTTGACATGGCAATATGGGAGGCATGATATAGCAAGTGGTAGGTATCGCGGCATAGCAAAAGAGCGAGCAACTAGCAAGCAAAGATAGAAGTGATTTCGAGGGTATGGTCATCTTGCCTGAAATGAACTCAGAGTTGACGAAAGCTTTATCCTCGTAAGCATACTCAACGGGATCCTCGATCACGTATCTGTCTCCCGGCTCTACCCAAGGCAAGCACACAACCAAAATACCAACAATCAATCACAGTGCAATGCGCAAGCAACATGATGCAAAACATGGCATGATATGCGGGATGTGATATGCAATGCATATGCATGCTTCGGAAAGGAAAGATTGAACCAGGCATCAACTAGGAAAACTAAGTGCGCCGCTGGAAAGATAAGTTGATTTCGGTTGGAATCGATATAAAGATCACCAGAATCGGATGCACGGTTTGCAAATGGCAAGCAAAACAATAATGTCACAATTCTGCGATTAACAACATGATGCCATCTAGAATGCAACAAGAAACTAAGTTACTGCACTCCAACATAGCAACAAAGCATATGGCAGTGATGGACTCAATATGCTTGACAAAAGATGAACACTGAGCTACGGCTAAATCACACAAGAGCAGTGTCGGGGATATACCCCGCGGTATGACCCGGCCGGACTTGGCGACTCACCAGAGACCTGGCTGGAGCTTGGCGACTCACTGGCAATCCGCCCGGACATGGCGGTTTACATGTAACCCGCCTGGACATTGTGACTCACTGGAGACCCAGCGGGCAGATCAGACGGACGACAAGGCCCAAGGCCTAGCAGGCCGGCTTATACTCTGGTGGGCCGGCTTAAGAGGAAAGGGATGACGAATATTTTCTTTACGAGGAAGCAAGACCCGGACTTGTATTCAACTTGTAAGAAAGGATAGACTAGTCCTAGTCCTACTAGGACTCCACATGTAACCCGCCCCTTCAACATATATAAGGAGGGGCAGGGCTCCCCAAAGAGGGACAGAAAATAATCTCTAGGGCTAGACACAAAGGGGGAGCTGGCTTATACGGCGACTCTCTCTCAAGAGCATAATGAGATCTAGCCACAAACAACATGTAGGGCTATTCCGGATGATGTTTCCCGGGGCCCGAAGCTGTCTAAATCCTTGTCTTGTGTTGCGTCTCTCGATTCCGCTCAACGCCCCGCAAGCTACTACAAAGATGTGTTGGCCTCACGACTAAGTCCTCACACTAGGACATCTGCCACGACAATTCCACGATAGTTGGCGCCCACCGTGGGGCTAGCGGCCGGTGATGTTGAGGTCTTGGAGGGATCTCTTCAGGGATCGAGAAGTTCATGGATGAAAGTTTTGAGTTCAAGAAAATTAAGATGGCGTTGGGAGCGTCGCCGCCGCCGCAAGTTGAAGACCGATCAGTACAAGGATCACGTCGCACGGACCAATATGAGATTTTTTGCAGCGTGTTAAACCACAAGTCGCCGAGAACGTCGAGTTCCTACTACTGCTTGTTTCTCAGGTGCGTCAAGTATGGATGAGACAAGGAATTGCTACTGTTACTTTTTACCAGAAAAAGCATTGCTAGGCGTTGTGATCTCCGCCATAGCAATAAGTAAAGGAAAAAAAATTAAGTACGATTACGACCCGGAGGATATATGGACGTGGGCGTAAAAACGAAGTCAACCGTCCCGGTTTCCTCGGCCACCACGGATCGCTCGTCACCTCCTCCGGTCACTGTCACTGAGCCGTTCCTATCCAGTTACGTTCGGAAAAAGCAAGTCCCGAGAGGACTCGTACATCAACTGCCAAAAGCAAGTCAACTGCCTGAGAAAGTTGAAACAAACAATGTCACAGGGGAATCTAGCAACTCAACTTACGGGAAGACCATCAGTGCTACATCTACATGCATCCAACAAATCCAAAAGTCTAGTTATCATACTAGCACATCTTACGGGAGGACCACCAGTGCCAGGTCTACGTACTACATCCACGACCACCACAACTGGGTCAAACACGCCTGGGTTGACCCGACCGTTCCCCCGCTGTTGTTGCTCTGGCGTGGCCGACGCGCCGGTCCGTCACCTCGCCTTGAGCACCTGCTGCCTCCACGGCTGAAACAAGCAACCGCACTGCCAACTCGCCTCTGTGCCATAACCTGCTACTGCTGCCTTCGTCAGTGTACGTCTCGGTGGACGTACGCACAAGTCGTCTTTTGTCCAAAAAACAAGACAATGGCTTACTGATTATGGCGACATGACCAGATCATCTTTTGTTCAAACAATAGGTGATATTCGTCCAGTCTGTTTTAACAACACATATTAATTTGTGAGAAAAATTATTTTGTCGCGTAATATTTTTACACAGGATAGTCATTCAAGACAAAGGTGTTATACAGTGGATATGGAGCGCGCACCAGCATAACTCTGCACTGGCGTCCGTCCGTGTCATGTTGCTCGACGGGTACGCGTGCAAGTCGTGGCCCCCGCTATTCGGTTTACATATGTCCGCGCCTGCGGCCGAGTCACCCGTTTGCACTGGCTTACAACGCCGCGGCCGACTCTCTCGTCCGCACCGGCTAACAATGCCACGGCCGACTCACCCGTGAGTTATTCCAGTTTCACCTAGTAATCATCAACTTCATGGCAGATTACTTCCGGCCTAAACACATCAGGTGATATCCATCTAAAATATATTTTATTAGTGCATATATTTTTTTTGTCAAAGAACAAGTTTATCTTTGCCTTGGTCTGCAATATTGTTTATGCAGGGCAATTATTTATGACAAAAAGTGATATTATACCGCAGAGATGGAGGCACACCAACATCTTTTGGCACAGGTGGTCATCGTCACTCAGCGGACTCCCGCACTGGCTTACAACACCGTGGCCGTCTCTCGCGGCTGCACCGGCTTACAACGTCGTGGCCGTCTCTCGCGGACGCACCGGCTTACAACGTTGTGGCCGTCTCTCGCGACCGCACCGGTTTACAACACCGCGGTCGACTCTCCCGTCCACACCGGTTTAAAACGCCACGGCCGACAGATCTGTCAGCACCCGCGGCCGACTCGGCCGTGATTGATTTTAGTTTCACCATGGCGATCAGCAACTCCGCGGTGATAATTGCTGACCTGACGCATCAGGTGAAATCCATCCAGCATATTTTATATATATTGATTTTGCTTTCTATAAAAGAGCAATTACTCCGGTTTGCAAGTTATCCCATGCAGGATTCGAACCGGTCTATATTACGGTTAATTATGAAGAATCTCAAGCCAACTCCCCAAGTCGCCTTGAGACTCGAGGGCTACGATGACATGACTCAGTAAATGATTGCTAATTTAATGCAGATTCAAGAACTCCGGATCATTGGAGGAAAAAATAACCCGGCCCCGGAGGCTACTTCCTTATTGGTGAATATTTAAATTCCGTCAGAAAATTTCTGGCTTAAAAAGAAGGATTCCAGTTCAAAATCCGGTTCAAGGGAAATCCGTCGCCCACGAAGCGTTGAAGCTCTTAAATATCTGGTTTAAAATCCGGCTTAAGGTAAACCTGTCTTCCGCAAAGCTTTGAAACTCTGAATATCCGGTTCAAAATCCCGGTTCAAGAAGAATTTATCTCTCGCAAAGCTCGAGTTTTACAGAAAAAATTACAGGGACCCAAGAGAGTTTGTTGCACAACACAACTCAAACATAGGCACCCGGCGAGCACAACTCAGGAATATATCACTTGGGGGCTTCCGGCTTATTGAGCTAAGCTATGATTATCCTTTGATCCAGCTCATAGCCACAGTTACAGATCATTTGGGGGCTTTCTGTTCAAACATAGGTCGTATTCGAACCAAAGAGGACATAGCTGTCGTAACCCTTTTGATCGGCGCAAAGCCAAACTCACTAGGGGGCTTCTTGGTCGTATCCGAATCATAGCTTAACCCCTTTTGGGTCCGACTTGGATCGTATTCGAATCAGGGTCGTCAAAAATCTCCCAAGGTCATTTGGGGGCTTCCTGTTCAAACATAGGTCATATTCGAACCAAAGAGAACATAGCTGTCGGTACCCTATTGATCGGCGCAACGCCAAAGCCACCGGGGGCTATATGATCGTATTCGAATCTTAGCTCAACCCCATTGGAACGGTTTTCTGATCGTATATGAATCAGAAGCTTTAAATTTTTTAAGTCTTTTTTGCGAACAATTTTGGGTTTGACTTGAGACCTTTTTTGGATTATATCTCAAATGTATATAAGTGTTTTATGCTTAACCCGGCTTGACTTTTGACTATAAGTCGCCAGCTTATGACAATCATCATCTATGTGGAAGCATTGGCTTATAAGGATTGGGTTATCACCCTTACTGCACAGGTCATGTAAACCGGCAGTACGAATTCAATATCACAGTGGTTATATGTGAGGTATTATGATCCGCCCTGTGGCAAACCGCCAAGGGTTCTTGTGATCTACTTGTGTGTAGGGTAAGACTACATTTGGGTGGTTACCCGCCCTGGCTCTTGACGTTAAGTCGCCAGGGCATATGTAGTTTAAACTCTGTGCAGGATTTGCAGAACTATGACTTATATAAATGCTTCAGTCCAAGCTCATCACTGAAATTGGTGTCTCAAAAGGGTTATCGATTATTGATTTTCTCAAGGGCTATAGGCCACCGGGTTACAAAAATTCCGGCTTACAATGAATGCATATTAAGTCGTCATCGACCAAGAGCCGCCAGGTATTTAAACTCCGGATCTACTTGTCAACCGATGAGTATTCAAATCTTTAATAACCAAAACTAGCTGGATTTTCATGATGATATTGAATGATTGATGTTTTCGTACCGGATTATATTATTCAAATCTTGAATAGCCAACATGGCTGGATTTCTATTGTGATTATCAATAACCAGTGTTATGATTGAGGTTTTCAAAGTCGTTTTAGCGCAACGGCTATTATTTTTATCAATGGGCATGATTTGTTTTACAATGGAGGAAATAGTCCCGAGTCGCTGCAGGCTTATGGCCCGGCACTTGGGGGCTACATTGTTCAAATCGAGATTACATCGAATATACAAGTCCCATGTCACTGCCAGCATGCACCATGGCACTTGGGGGCTAATGGAAAGTCATTTCTTGCTCAACTTGTTAAAGACCCGACTCATCACATTTTAAATGAGCCGGCCCTTGGGGGCTACCAATTGCTCCTGTCGGAAATTCAAGGTACACAAGCCTTAATCCATTATATTGAAAGATCCATTACTCAGTTGGTAGAGTACAAAGCTCTTAACCTTGTGGACGTGGGTTCAAGCCCCATGGTGGAGATTACATCATTTGATGGTATTATCAATGAATCATATACAAAGTCCCAGCTCAGTGATATCTTATTGAGCCGGCCCATGGGGGCTACACGTTGTTGCTCAAATTTACATGATCATATTTACAAAGTCCATGCTCATTATTGCATAATGACCCGGCCCTTGGGGGCCACACTGGTTGAAATCTTTATGAGCATAAGGCAATTACATGTCCCAGGTTGCTGCAAGCATGACAACCCGACACTTGGGGGCTACAGGTGATATGCATATAAGGGAGGAATAACTTCAAATTATCAGTTTTGAGTAAATCAGATTGACCCGGCGTCACCAATAACTATGAACCGGTGTCGGCAACAATTATGACCCGGTACTATCAATATTTACAAACCGGATATTTTGGCAATGATAAACCGGCAAATTCCACAAACCGGTTGAAAGTCAGATGAGTTTTTTTCAAGACCAATATTTTTTAAACCAGCGCTTTGGAAGCCGATCAAGTGGATTATTTATTACAATATTTCTCTATAAGATACCAATGTCCGCAAATTGGCTCTGAAGCTGGCCTATTGACCCGGATTTCTCAAAAGAAGTATCTGGATTTTTGTATTGGCAAGGTTTGGACATATCTGTTATAAGAGATTTGCTATAAAATCTTTGAGTATGCATCCAGTAGGAAATGACAAGGACTTAAAGATGATCAGGTGCCGGTTCACGGAAATATTTTACCTCAAAGCACAACCTATCAAGTTTCTTCTTGTGTTTATTTTACAGGACCAGTTTAATATGGATAAATCCAAATTAAACTAGGGGCTAATGTCGGGGATATACCCCGCGGTATGACCCGGCCGGACTTGGCGACTCACCAGAGACCTGGCTGGAGCTTGGCGACTCACTGGCAATCCGCCCGGACATGGCGGTTTACATGTAACCCGCATGGACATTGTGACTCACTAGAGACCTGGCGGGCGGATCAGACAGACGACAAGGCCCAAGGCCCAGCAAGCCGGCTTATACTCTGGTGGGCCGGCTTAAGAGGAAAGGGATGACGAATATTTCCTTTAGGAGGAAGCAAGACCCGGACTTGTATTCAACTTGTAAGAAAGGATAGACTAGTCCTAGTCCTACTAGGACTCCACATGTAACCCGCCCCTTCAACATATATAAGGAGGGGCAGGGCTCCCCAAAGAGGGACAGAAAATAATCTCTAGGGCTAGACACAAAGGGGGAGCTGGCTTATATGGCGACTCTCTCTCAAGAGCATAATGAGATCTAGCCACAAACAACATGTAGGGCTATTCCGGATGATGTTTTCCGGGGCCCGAAGCTGTCTAAATCCTTGTCTTGTGTTGCGTCTCTCGATTCCGCTGAACGCCTCACAAGCTACTACAAAGATGCGTTGGCCTCACGACTAAGTCCTCACACTAGGACATCTGCCGCGACAATTCCGTGATAGTTGGCGCCCACCATGGGGCTAGCGCCCGGTGATGTTGAGGTCTTGGAGGGATCTCTTCAGGGATCGAGAAGTTCACGGATGAAAGTTTTTAGTTCAAGAAAATTAAGATGGCGTTGGGTGCGTCGCCGCCGCTGCAAGTTGAAGACCGATCAGTACAAGGATCACGTCGCATGGACCAATAGGAGATTTTTTGCAGCATGTTAAACCACAAGTCGCCGAGAACGTCGAGTTCCTGCTACTGCTTGTTTCTCAGGTGCGTCAAGTATGGATGAGACAAGGAATTGCTACTGTTACTTTTTACTAGAAAAAGCATTGCTAGGCGTTGTGATCTCCGCCATAGCAATAAGGAAAGGAAAAAAAATTAAGTACGATTACGACCTGGAGGATATATGGACGTGGGCGTAAAAACGAAGTCAACCGTCCCGGTTTCCTCAGCCACCACGGATCGCTCATCACCTCCTCCAGTCACTGTCACTGAGCCGTTCCTATCCAGTTACGTTCGGAAAAAGCAAGTCCCGAGATGGACTCGTACATCAACTGCCAAAAGCAAGTCAACTGCCTGAGAAAGTTGAAACAAACAATGACACAGGGGAATCTAGCAACTCAACTCATGGGAAGACCATCAGTGCTACATCTACATGCATCCAACAAATCCAAAAGTCTAGTTATCATACTAGCACATCTTACGGGAGGACCACCAGTGCCAGGTCTACGTACTACATCCACGACCACCACAACTGGGTCAAACACGCCTGGGTTGACCCGACCGTTCCCCCGCTGTTGTGGCTCTGGCGTGGCCGACGCGCCGGTCCGTCACCTCGCCTTGAGCACCTGCTGCCTCCACGGCTGAAACAAGCAACCGCACTGCCAACTCGCCTCTGTGCCATAACCCGCTACTGCTGCCTTCGTCAGTGTACTTCTCGGTGGACGTACGCACAAGTCGTCTTTGGTCCAAAAAACAAGACAATGGCTTACTGATTATGGCGACATGACCAGATCGTCTTTTGTTCAAACATCAGGTGATATTCGTCCAGTCTGTTTTAACAACACATATTAATTTGTGAGAAAAATTATTTTGTCGCGTAATATTTTTACACAGGATAGTCATTCAAGACAAAGGTGTTATACAGTGGATATGGAGCGCGCACCAGCATAACTCTGCACTGGCGTCCGTCCGTGTCATGTTGCTCGACGGGTACGCATGCAAGTCGTGGCCCCTGCTTTTCAGTTTACATATGTCCGCGCCTGCGGCCGAGTCGCTCGTTCGCACTGGCTTACAACGCCGCGGCCGACTCTCTCGTCCGCACCGGCTAACAATGCCGCGGCCGACTCACCCGTGAGTTATTGCAGTTTCACCTAGTAATCATCAACTTCATGGCGGATTACTTCCGGCCTAAACACATCAGGTGATATCCATCTAAAATATATTTTATTAGCGCATATATATTTTTTTTGTCAAAGAAGAAGTTTATCTTTGCCTTGGTCTGCAATATTGTTTATGCAGAGCAATTATTTATGACAAAAAGTGATATTATACCGCAGAGATGGAGGCACACCAACATCTTTTGGCATAGGTGGTCATCGTCACTCAGCGGACTCCCGCACCGGCTTACAACGCCGTGGCCGTCTCTCGCGGCCGCATCGGCGTACAACGTCGTGGCCGTCTCTCGCGGCCGCACCGGCTTACAACGTCGTGGCCGTCTCTCGTGGTATCGCACCGGTTTACAACGCCGCGGTCGACTCTCCCGTCCACACCGGTTTAAAATGCCACGGCTGACAGATCTGTCAGCACCCGCGGCCGACTCGGCCGTGATTGATTTCAGTTTCACCATGGTGATCATCAAGTCCGCGGTGATAATTGCTGACCTGACGCATCAGGTGAAATCCATCCAACATATTTTATATATATTGCTTTTGCTTTCTATAAAAGAGAAATTACTCCGGTTTGCAAGTTGTCCCGTGCAGGATTCAAACCGGTCTATATTACGGTTAATTATGAAGAATCTCAAGCCAACTCCCCAAGTCGCCTTGAGACTCGGGGGCTACAATGACATGACTCAGTAAATGATTGCCAATTTAAAGCAGATTCAAGAACTCCGGATCATTGGAGGGAAAAATAACCCGGCCCCGGAGGCTACTGCCTTATTGGTGAATATTTAAATGCCGTCAGAAAATTTCCGGCTTAAAAAGAAGGATTCCAGTTCAAAATCTGGTTCAAGGGAAATCTGTCGCCCACGAAGCGCTAAAGCTCTTAAATATCTGGTTTAAAATCCGGCTTAAGGTAAACATGTCTTCCGCAAAGCTTTGAAAGTCTCAATATCCGGTTCAAAATCCCGGTTCAAGAAGAATTTATCTCTCGCAAAGCTCGAGTTTTTCAGAAAAAATTACAGGGACCCAAGAGAGTTTGTTGCACAACACAACTCAAACATAGGCACCCGGCGAGCACAGCTCAGGAATATATCACTTGGGGGCTTCCGTCTTATTGAGCTAAGCTATGATTATCCTTTGATCCAGCTCATAGCCACAGTTACAGATCATTTGGGGGCTTCCTGTTCAAACATAGGTCGTATTCGAACCAAAGAGGACATAGCTGTCGTAACCCTTTTGATCGGCGCAAAGCCAAACTCACTAGGGGGCTTCTTGGTCGTATCCGAATCATAGCTTAACCCCCTTTTGGGTCCGACTTGGATCGTATTCGAATCAGGGTCGTTAAAAACCTCTCAAGGTCATTTGGGGGCTTCCTGTTCAAACATAGGTCGTATTCGAATCAAAGAGAACATAGCTGTCGGTACCCTATTGATCGGCGCAACGCCAAAGCAACTGGGGGCTATATGATCGTATTCGAATCTTAGCTCAACCCCTCTGGAACGGTTTTCTGATCGTATACGAATCAGAAGCCTTAAATTTTTTAAGTCTTTTTTGCGAACAATTTTGGGTTTGACTTGAGACCTTTTTTGGATTATATCTCAAATGTATATAAGTGTTTTATGCTTAACCCGGCTTGACTTTTGACTATAAGTCGCCAGCTTATGACAATCATCATCTATGTGGAAGCATTGGCTTCTAAGGATTGGGTTATCACCCTTACTACACAGGTCATGTAAACCGGCAGTACGAATTCAATATCACAGTGGTTATATGTGAGGTATTATGATCCGCCCTGTGGCAAACCGCTAAGGGTTCTTGGGATCTACTTGTGTGCAGGGTAAGACTACATTTGGGTGGTTACCCGCCCTGGCTCTTGACGTTCAGTCGCCAGGGCATATGTTGTTTAAACTCTATGCAGGATTTGCAGAACTATGACTTATATAAATGCTTCAGTCCAAGCTCATCACTGAAATTGGTGTCTCAAAAGGGTTATCAATTATTGATTTTCTCAAGGGCTATAGGCCGCCGGGTTACAAAACTTCCGGCTTACAATGAATGCGCATTAAGTCGTCATCGACCAAGAGCCTCCAGGTATTTAAACTCCGGATCTACTTGTCAACCGATGAGGTATTCAAATCTTTAATAGCCAAAACTAGCTGGATTTTCATGATGATATTGAATGGTTGAGGTTTTCGTACCGGATTATATTATTCAAATCTTGAATAGCCAACATGGCTGGATTTCTATTGTGATTCTCAATAACCAGTGTTATGATTAAGGTTTTCAAAGTCGTTTTAGCGCAATGGCTATTATTTTTATTAATGGGCATGATTTGTTTTACAATGGAGGAAATAGTCCCGAGTCGCTGCAGGCTTACGACCCGGCACTTGGGGGCTACATTGTTCAAATCGAGATGACATCGAATATACAAGTCCCATGTCACTGCCAGCATGCACCATGGCACTTGGGGGCTAATGCAAAGTCATTTCTTGCTCAACTTATTAAAGACCCGACTCATCACATTTTAAATGAGCCGGCCCTTGGGGGCTACCAATTGCTCCTGTCGGAAATTCAAGGTACACAAGCCTTAATCCATTATATTGAAAGATCCATTACTCAGTTGGTAGAGTACAAAGCTCTTAACCTTGTGGACGTGGGTTCAAGCCCCATGGTGGAGATTACATCATTTGATGGTATTATCAATGAATCATATACAAAGTCCCAGCTCAGTAATATCTTATTGAGCCGGCCCTTGGGGGCTACACGTTGTTGCTCAAATTTACATGATCATATTTACAAAGTCCCTGATCATTATTGCATAACTGGTTGAAATCTTTATGAGCATAAGGCAATTACATGTCCCAGGTTGCTGCAAGCATGACAACCCGGTACTTGGGGGCTACAGGTGATATGCATATAAGGGAGGAATAACTTCAAATTATCAGTTTTGAGTAAATCAGATTGACCCGGCGTCACCAATAACTATGACCCGGTGTCGGCAACAATTATGACCCGGTACTATCAATATTTACAAACCCGATATTTTGGCAATGATAAACCGGCAAGTTCCACAAACCGGTTGAAAGTCAGATGAGTTTTTTTCAAGACCAATATTTTTTAAACTAGCACTTTGGAAGCCAATCAAGTGGATTATTTATTACAATATTTGTCTATAAGATACCAATGTCCGCAAATTGGCTCTGAAGCTGGCCTATTGACCCGGATTTCTCAAAAGAAGTATCTGGATTTTTGTATTGGCAAGGTTTGGACATATCTATTAAAAGAGATTTGCTATAAGATCTTTGAGTATGCATCCAGGAGGAAATGACAAGGACTTAAAGATGATCAGGTGCCGGTTCAGGGAAATATTTTACCTCAAAGCACAACCTATCAAGTTACTTCTTGTGTTTATTTTATAGGACCAGTTTAACATGGATAAATCCAAATTAAACTGGGGGCTAATGTCGAGGATATACCCCGCGGTATGACCTGGCCGGAATCATGACCCGACCGGACTTGGCGACTCACCAGAGACCTGGCTGGAGCTTGGCGACTCACTGGCAATCCGCCCGGACATGGCGGTTTACATGTAACCCGCCTGGACATTGTGACTCACTAGAGACCCGGCGGGCGGATCAGACAGACGGCAAGGCCCAAGGCCCAACAGGCCGGCTAATACTCTGGTGGGCCGGCTTAAGAGGAAAGGGATGCCGAATATTTCCTTTACGAGGAAGCAAGACCCGGACTTGTATTCAACTTGTAAGAAAGGATAGACTAGTCCTAGTCCTACTAGGACTCCACATGTAACCCGCCCCTTCAACATATATAAGGAGGGGCAGGGCTCCCAAAAGAGGGACAGAAAATACTCTCTAGTGCTAGACACAAAGGGGGAGCCGGCTTATACAATGACTCTCTCTCAAGAGCATAATGAGATCTAGCCACAAACAACATGTAGGGCTATTCCGGATGATGTTTCCCGGGGCCCGAAGCTGTCTAAATCCTTGTCTTGTGTTGCGTCTCTCGATTCCGCTCAACCCCTCTCAAGCTACTACAAAGATGCGTTGGCCTCACGACTAAGTCCTCACACTAGGACATCTGCCGTGACAATTCCACGATAAGAGGTTCAAACAACCATGGCAAAAGTGCAAAAGATATCAGCTTCACAGACTTAGTGAACATACTAACATGCCAGAAAATAACATCAGGAAGACATGTTTAGAGCAAGCTAACAACATGCTACAGGAACATAACATAGCAAACAAAGGCATGGCATGAATCTACTCAAAGCATAGAACAAAAGTCCCTTACTGACCATGAGTCAAAAAGGATCAGAAGATATGATGTCACCCATGTAAACATAGCAAGTTCCGTTAACAGATTCAGACTTAGCAGAAAACTGAGCATGACATAAACAGAATTTTGAAGGCATCTTTGCGAGCTCGATTCACTCATCACAAGGCATTGCATGGCAAGATAAGCATAGCATCAGCAAGAAGACATGTTCATGAAGCTAACCATGACAAGAACAAGTTTATAGCATGCATGTATCAACTACAACATCCATGGCAAAATTGATTAACATGTAAACAATCTGCCAGGAACATTTTATAGCAAAAGTAGAGCATGATTAAGTCATGCTAGGTCACTCCATAATTGCAAACAGGGGCACGGATGGATAGAGCACAACCATATGTCCAAATCATCCTTACTGAACATACTCAATAGAAGCATGGATCTCACTGTAGCAACATGAATACATGGCATAAAAATAACAGCAGAGCAAAGACTTAGTGAAAATTCTAAGTCCCTGAAATCAGCAATATCACGAGAGCTACTTTGCATGCTTGTGCTATTCACCACATTGACCACAAAATACATGGCATACACCCCTGTAAAGATGGCATGTCATAGCCCAAAACACATGTAGAGATCATGCTCATATGAAGCACACAACAAATGTAGTAAAAATGACAAATCCTCATAAACTAATAAGTAGCAGCACAGAACAATTTATAGCACTCTTGCATCAGTGATTAGGGCATCACGATGGACTCAAACAAGCATGTCACAATGGAAAAAAATGAAGAGAACATCATGATGAACATTTTGATATATAGCACGCACAAAACGGAGCATCACACATGAAGTTATGATGCGATGAAGATGCATACATAATGCAGAAAAACTTAGGGACTTAGCAAATTTAAACCTCTCAGAAAACGGGACGGAGGGATCCGGGGGAGCCGTTTGGATCGGGGGTCGGAGCGGATCTGGGACGGGGCTATCCCGGCGCGGGGTGGAGGAGGCCATGGCCGGAGCTGCATGCCGGCGAGCTCGGCGAGGCGCCGGGGACGGCGGAAACGGGCTCCGGTGGCCGGGGATCGACGGATCCGGGTAGGGGCCGGCCGGATCCGACGCGAGGGAGGACGGGGCCGGCGACGAGGCAACAACGGCGACCAAGGGCGGTGCGGGCCTACTCCGGCGAGGCAATAGGGTGGCGGGGCAGCGACATTGACCGGGCGGCGGCGGAAGGACGACGGCGGCGGGACTCGAGGTCACCGGTGGGAAGACGAGGTGGCGGCGGTCAGGGTCGGCGAGGTTGCGGGTGCGGGCACGCACCCGCGAGCGTGCGGCGGCGACGACCGGGCCCGTCGGGCCACGGATGGGCTCGCGGGCCCGCATGGTGGAGGGGAGTGGAGAGGCGACGTGGCACGATGCCATTGGCCGGGAGCGGCGGCTCTGCGGAGGTGGCACGATGAGATTGGTTGGAGTGAGGTGGCCGGGCGCGGCGGACATGTCTGGCGGCGGGGTTTTTGTCCGGCGGCGCGAAGAGGAAGTTTGCTAAGGTTTCATCCACGAAAATTCGGAGGGAGACACACACACACACACACACACACACACACATATATATATTTATATATAGGAGGAGGTAGGAGTGTCCAAATGGAGTGCGGTTTTCGGCCACGTGATCGTGATCGAACGACTGAGAGGATGGAGGGGGTTTGGATGGATTATTGGGCTACTTTAGAGGGGTGTTGGGCTGCAATACACATGAGGCCTTTACAGTTCCCCGGTTAACCGTTGGAGTATCAAACGGACTCCAAATGGCACGAAACTTGACAGGCGGTCTACCGGTGGTGTACCATGGCCGCTTGGCAAATCTCGGTCCATTCCGAGAAAGTTTAACACACACTCACGAAAAAGGGCAAAAGGGGGCGCCGAAGGACATAGGAGTGTCGGATTGCAAAATGGACAACGGGGAAAATGCTCGGATGCATGAGACGAACACGTATGCAAATGAGATTCACATGAAGACATGATATAAAATGCATGACATGAACAAAATGCAAAACGAGAACAAAACCCAACCACGAAGGGAAAAACATATTGCATCTCTGGAAAAGGCAAGAGTCGGAGTTACGAATATGGAAAGTTACATCCGGGGTGTTACAAGGGCGGAGTCATCCATCTCCGTGGTCCTCCTCTCTTCATCTTATGTTTCTGTTGGTCATGCTTGAGAAGGAAGCCTGGGGCCAGCCCCCGGGCCCTAGCTCGGGGCATGTGTTACCTCAAGCCGGTGTTGACGCTTGGGGAGTGAGCCTGGTCCTTGGCGTGGCAAATCTTTTGGCATCTTCGATGCTCATCCGGGAGGAGGGACTGGAGATTATTGGTAATCCCAACACTGCCCCTCCCGGAGGCCTTGGGGCTTATGTCGATGAGAGGCGCGCCTTCTTGCCCGTCAAGGTGGGGCGTGGCATGCCTCGGCCCCCCTAGCCGTTCCGGCTGCTTGTCGTTTCTCCGCTGGAGGCGTCGGACCGGGGTCTTGGCGCTTCCCGGGAGCAGCGATGGTGAGGAGAAGGCGGGGGAAGGCGGAGAAGGCGGGTGGCAGGGGGTCAGGTCGGAGTATGATGGCGTGGATGCCTTCGCCTCCGACCGCCGTGCTGCCGCCTTGTCTTTCCGCTCTTCCCTCCCTCCCCGGCACCGTCATCACCAGCCTATTCGGGTGATAGCCGGGGAGGGATGTTCTCTTGGTGCCTTCTCCTCGCCTCCAGCAGTCTTCCGGCTATGCTTTGGTGGATGACTCCTTCGGCGCTCAAGTCGGGGCTACTTGCTGGCTCTGGAGCTGGTGACCAGAAGGCGCCACTAACGGTGTCTTGGACTAGGGGGTACTCACCATGTCGTCTCCCGACCAGCTAGATCGGGCCGAGGACCCCCATGGCGGTTCACTCATGGGCCACTTCGGGCATCCCATGCCGCACACAAGGAAGATTCCACAAGACTTGATGATTAAGACAAGGACTCCTCTCCACCAACGTATTCGACTAGGACTCTTGTTATTCTAGGCCTCTGGTACATTATATAAGCCGAGGCCAGGCTAGTCGCTATATTATTATGAAATTATTCATCATACCCTCAGGTTTTAGACCACAACATATGATCTCAAGGTAGATCAACTATGTACTTGATACTCCATCAATATAAAGAAGAGCAGGACGTAGGGTTTTACCTCCATCAAGAGGGCCCGGACCTGGGTAAAACATCGTCTCTTCGTTCCTGTTACCATTGATCCGAGAATCCATAGCTCGGGACCCCTACCCCGAGATCTGCCAGTTTTGACACCGACAATGGTGCTTTCATTTAGAGTTCCGCTGTGAGATCGACAAAGGATTAATGGCTTGCCTACAGATCAACTGCGACGTCAGCGTCTTTGTCGTCGGCTCGACTGGTCACCTTGGCTTGACCAAGCACTGTGCCCCGCCTCCAATCGTCATATTTGGACGAGGGCCTTCATCAAACATCAACTCCGATCTCTATCATGATCATGGAGGAATCATCCTTGGAGCTCGGGGGCTCAACGTCAACATTGCCCTCGGGCGACTGTGCTGTTCTTCTGGACAGCAAACTTGTATCCGCTGCCACCACCTCCTCGAGCATCACTTTGACAATTCCTTCAGTGGAATTGTGCGGAATTGAGTCTACAACAACCCTGTAAAATTTTGTTGCGTTCCGATGCAGCAATTTCTGCCGATCTCCGATATACCGGAGACCTGTCGAGTCTGGACGGGAATCAGGACGAGTTAGGGCATGGTCTCCAGAGCCCAGCTTAGAGGTTATTTGGAAGATCCAATGGTTCATCTGCTGCGGAATTTCCATATCTACCACCTCTCAAAATTTCAGCTCGATTCGACCGTTCAAACTCTGGGAACCTTTCGATTAGTGTATCACTTTTCGGATCTGTTTTCTATGCGAATACGAATCCGACCTGAGATCATCTTTCTTCATGAATGAGATATTGGACAACCTTTTTGGAAGAATCTCTTTCTAGGGTATTGTGTTTTGTTTCCGAACACATGCTCATGAATTTTGCTCCTTTTCAGAGGTAATCTTCACCGTCATGCTGGTGTCAAACCAGTCTGGCAATACTGCTTCACGGCTGCCGACCTACACTAGATATGTCGTCGCTTTGTTGAGCCGAGCTCAACTTCTTCGGATCATCATCTCGGCGAGCCGAACTAAGAGTTTGGAATCACAAAGGATAAATCATCACCAACATCGCCATCCTACGGATCACACAGAGCGGGCACACCGGCATCGCCGCATGGTCACTTCATCAAGCCAGCATTGACCGCGTCACAAGTTACGACCTGCATCGGCATGGCCGCACTGTTGCTTCTTCAAGCCGATGTCCATCACGCCGAACTGCTTCAACACCTTGGCTGACACGGCAGCTGCAACGTCTCCTTACCGACCTGCTCCATCACCTCGGCTGGATCGGGGGCTTCACCATATCTTCATCAAACCTATTCCGGTGACTTCGGCACCACCAGCCGACCTGCTTTGACTCATCGGCTGACATGGAGGCTTCGACCCTGTTACCTCTTGAGCTTGCATTGGTTTTCCCTTGAAGAGGAAAGGGTGATGCAACATAGTAGCGTAAGTATTTCCCTCAGTTTTGAGAACCAAGGTATCAATCCAGTAGGAGGTAACACACAAGTCCCCTAGTACCCGCACAAACAAACAAGAACCTTGCAACCAACGCGATAAAGGGGTTGTCAATCCCTTCACGGTCACTTACGAAAGTGAGATCTGATACAGATAATAAGATAAATATTTTTGGTATTTTTATTGTATAGATTGGAAAATAAAGATTGCAAAATAAACAACCATGGAAATAGCAAGTAGATAGGAAAATAATATGATGGAAGATAGACCCAGGAGCCATAGGTTTCACTAGTGGCTTCTCTCAAGATAGCAAATTCTATGGTGGGTGAACAAATTACTATCGAGCAATTGATAGAAAAGCGCATAGTTATGAGAATATCTAGGCATGATCATGTATATAGGCATCACGTCCGCGACAAGTAGACCGAAACGATTCTGCATCTACTACTATTGCTCCTCATATCGACCGCTATCCAACATGCATCTAGAGTATTAAGTTCATAAGAACAGAGTAATGCATTAGGCAAGATGACATGATGTAGAGGGATAAACTCAAGCAATATGATATAAACCCCATCTTTTTATCCTCGATGGCAACAATACAATACGTGCCTTGCTGCCCCTGCTGTCACTGGGAAAGGACACCACAAGATTGAACCCAAAGCTAAGCACTTCTCCCATTGCAAGAAAGATCAATCTAGTAGGCCAAACCAAACTGATAATTCGAAGAGACTTGCAAAGATATTAAATCATGCATAAGATATTTCAGCGAAGAATCAAATATTGTTCATAGATAATCTTGATCATAAAGCCACAATTCATCGGATCTTGACAAACACACCACAAAAAGAATTACATCGAATAGATCTCCAAGAGAATCGAGGAGAACTTTGTATTGTGATCCAAAGAGAGAGAAGAAGCCATCTAGCTAATAACTATGGACCCGAAGGTCTATGGTAAACTACTCACACATCATCGGAGAGGCTATGGTGTTGATGTAGAAGCCCTCCGTGATTGATTCCCCCTCCGGCGGAGCGCTGGAAAAGGCCCCAAGATGGGATCCCACGGGTACAGAAGGTTGCGGCGGTGGAAATAGGGTTTCGTGGCGCTCCTGGATGTTTTCGGGGTATATGGGTATATATAGGTGGAAGAAGTACATCGGTGGATCTACAAGGGGCCCACAAGGGTGGGGGGCGCGCCTACCCCCTAGGCGCGCCCTCCTTCCTTGTGGCCTCCTCGCTCCTTTCTTGATGTCCACTCCAAGTCCCCTGGATCACGCTTGTTTCAAAAATAACTCTCCCGAAGGTTTCATTCCGTTTGGATTCCGTTTCATATTCGTTTTCTGCGAAACACTTAAATAGGCAAAAAAACAACAATTTGCACTGGGCCTTTGGTTAGTAGGTTAGTCCCAAAAATAATATAAAAGGTATATTAAATCACATTAAACATCCAAAACAGATAATATAATAGCATGGAACAATAAAAATTTATAGATACGTTGGAGACGTATCAGACACCTCGTCTGGATCAGGGACTTTGCTATTTCTTCATCAACATACTTCGGTGACTCCGGTGTCACCAGCCGACCAACTTCGTCACGTTAGCTGGACCGGGGCTTTGCCTCAGCGAGCCAACCTTTGCCAGCGTCACCATGCCGTCGCTTTATCACCCATCAGGCAATGGGTGTGCGGATCGAGTCCCAAGTTTGGGAGTCACCTTTCTTCGGATTGCTACAACAAATAAACCAGGTGCTATTAATCCTAGTAATTTTTGCTTGTTTGGATTTATTTTTCCCGAGGAATTATTACTCTGGTTTGTTCCATCATATGTACACAGGTCTATCAAATGGTGGCCGCATTAACGACGGTCGCGTGGTGGTTCGGCTTTGCCACGACTTTACCATATCACACCGACGCCCTGCATCGACATTGACTTTGGCACCAGGCCACATATCTTTAAATAAATTATTTTGTGTAAATTAATTACGCAAGGATTTTTATATGTTTATATTATTATTGTTGGACTACACTATTTTACATGTGTAGGTAATCGACTTTGACTACATCACGCGGTTACTTCGTCAAGCCGACGTCATCGTCCCAATCGGCCTAAATCGGCTCACGTGATCACCTTGTTGGTCGAATTGCCATACTGACATGTTCGGCTGCCTCGGGACTTCGGCATCGCTGAGGGAGCTCTACCTCATCGAGTGTTTGACACACATGCCATATTTCTTTTATTACTCACTTTGCATAAATTATTAATCATGCATCCTTTTTTAAAAAAATTATTATTAATATTACTATTATCTCCGGCTTGCACTATCTTCTGTGCACAGGTAAATGATCCGGATTCGGCAGCGCTGTCACCTCGGCGTATCGACATACCACGTCACCTTGGCTGGATCGGGGGCTTCATCATCACATCATTAACCCACACCGGGTACTTCGGCGTCACACTGCCGGCCTGCATCGACCGTGATATGTCGCCACTTCGGAGCGTCGAGCTCTTTGCTCTGCCACCTCAGGACCGGCTTGGGGGCTGGGAGCTCATCCCGCTGTAAGCTTGGACCACGTCATCAATACCGAGCACATTAACCAGCTAAGTCACTTTCATGCTAAAAAACTTTTAGTTTTCAATTTTGTTCGGTTCGACAAAGCATTATACTTTTTTTGGCAAAAAGTTGTTTGTGAAAAACTTCCTTGTCAAAAGTTTGTTTGTGACACACAAATTCAAATACCCCGTTTACTTGGGGGCTTCCTTTATGAAACCTTTCCTCTTGCATATGATTATACTTGTATGGCTTCGTTCCTTGTTCGTGTATTACGCCACAATATGCACCATGTTGACTTAAGTGTTTCGCAAGCTGGGTTGCCTTGCTCCTGTGTTTACCCCTACATTCCTGATCGTTCGGCTAGGGAGTAAAGGGAGCACCTCTGCGATTGTCACGATCGGGTCATCCGAGCTCAGACCTCAGACTGGGTGAAGCCGAAAGCTAGCGCTCTTATTGTTTTCAATCATGGTCGGCATGCAACGGAACTCATGAGTAGAAAAATCTATTGCACAAGTCTCATAGTAACAATGAGCAACCGAAGAAAGGTATTGATGGGGGTACTATTTTCTTCAAAGATGCTTCTGACACTTTGTTAGTAATATAGCATAAGTTCCCTGAGCGTGCTTTGTCTGTTATAACCTTATGGCCTGATTGCTTGGTTATCGGAAGCACCATCGATATTCTCGACAGGTGGAGTACATAACACTTTCCGGCCCTTGACCGAAGAGGGAGAAGCTGACGGTCGGTTAAGACGCGTTTAAAAGTTCGGGTGAACACAGATATGATATAAGTACTTCGGTACATACAATCATTATAAATAAAATTCTTTTACCCAAGTTTACTGGGGGCTCTTAAATTTATATGAGCCGTTTTATAGCAAATGTGTTTTCTTCCTAGTCGTTGCAAAATCTTTTTCTATCACTCCTTTTTCGACGCGAGTGTGTGGTCAATAGCCGGATAGCCCATTTTCTTTCTAGTGACCGCTCGAGTTGAGTTTGCTAAACTGGTCTAACGAGTAATAATCCGCCTTCGAGATAGGAGGTTGCAGCCGTAGGCTGACTCGCTTGAAGTCTTGAGATCGGATGTGTCATATTAATGCACGACAGAAGCACAAAAGTAAGACCAATTTTCAGATTAGCACCAAATGACTTGATTTAGTTCGGGCGTAAAGTTTTTACTGAAGTTTTTTGGTTTTTCAAGCCTATGTCACTTTTAAACCATTTGTTTGTTTCCAGCATAAGTCTCTTAGTGCAGCACTAGACACCTTTAGAGATTCGGCACAAAAATTCTCGGATATTGCTATATATGCATCGGTTTCGAATTGTCTCTTGGGTCAATAGTTGGGTTGCCCGACTCCTGTGCTTGCCTCCTACATTTTGCTTTGTTCGGCTAGGTGTGCAAAGGGAGAACCACTGTGATTGTGCTTCCAACTCGAATGGTTAAGCATCTCATTGGAGAAAGCTAAAAACTGACTGTCACAATGGGCGTAAACTGGTCAGCAATCCGATGATGGTATCAAACTATAGACCGATACCGATTACCCCGTGTTAAATGATGGGCCTTCCATAACATTGGCCGAAGTGATAATGGCTAGACTTCGGTCGGTGCCGAACACTAACCGGGGGCTCGTAGCTAGCTTCTCCAGTTTAAAGCTCCTATGACTAAGTGAAAGTTATAAAGCTCGCATATCTGATTGCCTCATTTCTGCTAACACAACCGCCTTCGGGCATCGAGACGTCGGCTAAGGGTTGTCTTGTTATTGCGGAAACACCCCGCGTAGCATCTACAAGGGGGTGGAAGCCGACGATGGGCCACTTTCAAGTGATAAACGGTCGCATCGGAGTCAAAATAAATGTATCATCGGTGTTCGTATTTTATATACGTGGGCTACCTTCCGTAATCATCGTTATAAATCCATAAATATGCATCAATTTGACTTAAGATTTTGGCCAAGCTGGGTTGCCTGGCTCCTGTGCTTACCCCTACGTTCCCGATTGTTCGGCTAGGCGATAAAGGGAGAACCTCTGTGGTTGTTACTACCGGGTCATCCGAGTTAGTACCTTAGACTAGGTGAAGCCGAAAGCTAGCGATCTTAAAGGATATAATTGGTCGGCAACGACGGAAGTGAAAATTTTGGTTCATTAATACCATAGAGCTCAGGAACTTTCCCCGAACTAAATCCTCAATATTTTCCTCCCACATTGATTGGAGGTGAGGTTTCATGATCATGATCAGCATGCCAACCCAAAGAAAGGAACCGATAGCGGGATTATTTTCTTTGGAAGATGTTTCATATCTCTCTGTGTACCTATGTTTATAAAACCGTATGGCCGGATTGCCTTGTTTTCCATAAATCTTTGCCCTTATAATGGCTTTATAAAGTAGGACAAACACTCCCCGGCTTCTGGCCGAGGAGGTTGAAGCCGATGGTCGGTCAACAAAGTTTTGTACAATGCGGATTCGAGCATTAATGATGTAAAGTACTTGGATACGTAGAATCATTACACATAATTTGTGATTTTACTCTGTATATCGATCCTTAATTCGGCCACCCGTGCCCACATTAAGGCCCGGGGGCTACTGGGCTTCGGGCTTGTCATTAACTAATATTAAAAGGGGCGTATCAATCCCCTGATCTGGTGTTGCCACCCGACCAGTGTCTCGGGGGCTACTGCATTGCCTATTCAATGCAGAAAATTCAAAGTGCTTAGTGTTTGGCTGGACCGAACTATGGGCAAACGCGTCTTCGGACAACAATAAGTACCATCTGGGACTTATCTGGCATCAAGCTAATATATTACGATGACTTCTCAAAACTCTCTCTCAAGGGCCCATCCACCAATCACTATTACCTCTAATATATTACACTATGTTTCTATTCCTATGTATGCTGCCGAGCTAGGAGTTGATCCTCAGGCCGATTTCATGACCTGAGTGTCAGAAGCGACTTGGATCAACGGTTTCATATTTTCCTTCAGGTGCATCTTGGATTTTAGGCTGACAGACACCTTGAGGGCTACTCGCCAAACATCTCGTCAGCAAATAAATTTATACGCATCGGAAATAAAATCCAAAAACAATCAACCCCTGACCGAGGTGTTGAGCCACCTCGGAAGCAGTTCGACATATAGCTCGAATGCAAGTGGCTGGCTCCTTAGAGGGCATTTCCGGTATTAAGCTTGGCTAATTTTTTTTCAAGACCAAGGTAATCTATGACACCTCGGATACAGTCCAGCGTTGGAGCTCGGATACATTCCGGCGTTGAAGCTCGGAAGCGGTCCGACGTTGGTGCTCGGCTGCAAAAGATACCTCGAATGCAGTCCGACATTGGAGCTCGAACACGATAGGACACCGCCGCATGGGAAACACTTCAAACCCGAGGTGGGCGTAAAAATAACAAGGCATTGATAACAACCGATAACTTAAAGGGGCTCTTCAGGATACCCGACGTGTAAACTCTTCGGATTTACTTTGGCGATCCTCAAGATCGAAGATAAGAAGATTTGTTGAACCAGTTTTCAAGACCGACGACCGAAGATGAAGAACAGTTCGGAAGAATCGAGGAGCGTCCCCAACTTGAAGAGCTGTTTAGGGGGCTACTGACGGTGTCCTGGACTAGGGGGTACTCACCACGTCATCTCCCGACCAGCTGGATCAGGCCGAGGACCCCAATGGCGGTTCACTCATGGGCCACTTCGGGCAGCCCATGCCGCACACGAGGAAGATTCCACAAGACTTGATGATCAAGACAAGGACTCCTGTCCACCAACGTATTCGACTAGGACTCTTGTTATCCTAGGCCTCCGGTACATTATATAAGCCAAGGCCAGGCTAGTCGCTAGATTATTATGACATTATTCATCATACCCTCAGATTTTAGACCACAACATATGATCTCGAGGTAGATCAACTCTGTACTTGATACTCAATCAATATAAACAAGAGCATGACGTACGGTTTTACCTCCATCAAGAAGGCCCGAACCTGGGTAAAACATCATCTCCTTCATTCTTGTTACCATTTATCTGAGAATCCACAACTCGGGACCCCCTACCCCGAGATCTGCCAGTTTTGACACCGACAGCCACCCTATCCCCTGTACTCCTCCTTCGTAGCCTTGCCACTCCTGGTCTTGTCAGGCCGTGCTTGGCGGGCCCTGACAGGACCGGGGTGGGCTCTTGCTTGGGTGCTCCTTTTTTCGTCTTTTCCTCCTTCCGCCGCAGTGCCTGAAGGAGGGAAAACAAAAAGAGGGGATCACAGGGCACTTATCTTTTTTCAATCTTAAACTTGTAGGCAATCACCAAATTTTAATTCAAATAATGTAACCCTTTCACCCATGTCTTTGTTCTGTAATGCTTGTACTTGTATCTGCATGTCAATGAAAGAAATAAATCTTGCTAAGAACTCGTGCAGTCCATGCAGATGTGGAGTGCCTCTTTACTGTAATCAAACTAGTTTTCCCGGCAGGATATCTTGCCGGCACCCTTTTCGTCTGCCGGAGAACCATGTCTTCCCGGGAACAGACTGAGGCGCCAACCTCCCTCCCACTCCATTTTCACCAAGGGCCACTACGACCATCCAGGCCGAAGCAGCGTTCGAGCCAAGGATGAGAGCACCCTAGCTCCAAGAGAGCGGCGAGGTTTCTCTATGCACAAGTTATAGCTTACAAAACACTAATGGACAAGATGTAAACTTATCTGTTTGGCTTGCCGGGGATCACTGTGCCGTGCAATCTTCTCGTCCCATGTCGAAGTCAAGTTCACGACATGAACCTGCAACTCCATGTAGATGAGAATGAAAGCAGGATGCAATCCTATCTATATGCATATGCAAATGCTCATGAAATGCTTATGCAGTGATCTGGGTGTGCTCGTTCATGCATGCGATCTCGATCGCCCCCCCACATCACTTCTTTATTTTATCTTGCACGGGGTCATCACCCTGGCTTTGTACAAGGGGTTACATGCAACTGAGGCAAGGCCTATACAAAAGGGTGGCTGCAGGGCAATGCCGGGTAGCCTCGCACCTTATGGGTAGTACTTACGGAGATGCTCAATATTCCATGAGTTTTGCAACTGTGTGCCATCCCCAGTCTCCAGACGGACTGCGTTAGGTCTGGTGATTCGTACCACCCGGTAAGGGCCTTCCCACTTCGGTGACAACTTGTTTGTACCTTGGCAGACTAAATGCGCCTAAGGACAAGGTCACCTTCCTCAAAACACCGGGCATGAACCCTGCGGCTATGATAGCGACAAATGGCTTGCTGGTAGCATGCAGCACGCATAGCAGCCTGGAGACGGTTCTCCTCAAGTAGCACATCGCCGTTACTCCGGTGCTGATCTTACGCTACTCCATCATAGGCAAGCACTCGAGGCGAACCGTAAATGAGTTCCATGGGGATATCTGCTTCTGCCTCATAGACTAGGGAGAAGGGGGTCTGCCCGGTAGCTCGGTTAGGTGTCGTTCTAAGGGACCAGAGAACTACCGATAGCTCTTCAATCCACCGCCTGCCATGTTTCTGTAGCATATCAAAAGTTCTTGTCTTGAGTCCACGAAGCACTTTAGCATTCACCCTGTCAGCTTGTCCATTGCTCCGGGACTGTGCCACAGAAGCGAATGATATTTTGCATCCGAGGGTGTGAACGTATTGCATGAAGGCATGGCTCGTGAACTGGGTACCATTGGTTGTGATGATCCTTGCCAGAACTCCGAAATGACACACCAATTCTTTCAATAATTTGATAGCTGACTGAGCATTCACCTTTCTCACGGCAGTCACTTTCAGCCACTTTGTAAACTTGTCGATGGCAACGAACAACAATTCAAATCCCTCGGTTGCTCGGGGGAAAGGGCCAAGGATATCGAGCCCCCAGACCGAAAATGACCATGATAGAGGGATTGTCTGAAGGGCTTGGGCAGGCAGGTGTGTTCTCTTGGAATGGAACTGACAGGCTTCACATTTCATGACGAGCTCAACTGCATCTTGGAGGGCTGTGGGCCAATAGAATCCTTGCCGGAATGCTTTCCCAACTAATGCCCTTGATCCAATGTGTGAGCCGCACATTCCTCTGTGAATCTCAGCCAGCAGCTCCTTTCCATCCTCCCGGCAAACACACTTCAATTTCACACCGTTGGGCCTTCTTCTGTATATAGTGTCATCGACAAACTGATACATACTGGCCCTCCGGGCTACTCTTTCAGCTTCATCTTGGTTGCCAGGGAGTTCTCCGGTTTGGAGGAAGTGGACAAGCGCCTTGCTCAAGTTGGAGCCTAGGGCTCGGCAACGAGGACTAGCGGCACCTCCTCTGCCGCAGGAGCACCAGCCTCGTTCGCGGGGTCCATAGGCCTAGCTGGAGGGGGTGGTCCGGCAGGCTATGAGGAGTTGTTTCCGGCAGGGTCTCTGCCGGGAGCGGATGGCTCTGCCGAGAGAGGCTTACCGTAGCCCAACTTTCTCCTCTTCCGGGCCATTGTGGATGGTGATATGGAGGGTTGAGAGAGATGGAGAACAAAAGTTCCTGGTTGCACAGGAAGCTTCTGCGCAACACACTTTGACAGGTGATCAGCTATGCTGTTTTCCACACGGGGTACGTGCTCTGTTTGCAACCCGTAAAAGTGCTCCTCCAATCTCCTTACTTCCTTGACGTATGCTTCCATCAATGGGATTTGGTAATCCTTGTTAACTTGTCTCACCACGAGCTGTGAATCTCCTCGAGTGATTAGCTTCTTAATTGCTAATTCTGCTGCAATCCTGAGCCCGGTAGGGAGACCTTCATACTCTGCTGTATTGTTGGTGGCTTCTGTTGGGGAATGTAGTATTTCAAAAAATTCCTATGATCACACAATATCTATCTAGGAGAAGTATAGCAACGAGCGGGGAGAGTGTGTCCATGTACCCTCGTAGACTGAAAGCGGAAGCGTTTAGTAACGCGGTTGATGTAGTCGAACGTCTTCGCGATCCAACCAATCCAATCACCGAACGTACGGCACCTCTGCGTTCAGCACACATTCAGCTCGATGATGTCCCTCGATCTCTTGATCCAGTTGATAACGAGGGAGAGTTCCGTTAGCACGACGGCATGGCGACGGTGATGATGAAGTTACCGATGAAGGGCTTCGCCTAAGCACTACGATGATATGACCGAGGTGTGTAACTATGGAGGGGGGCACCGCACACGACTAAGAGAATACTTGGTGTGCCTTTGGGGTGCCCCTCTCACGTATATAAAGGGGGGAGGAGAGGTGGCCGGCCCAAGGGGGGCGCGCCATGGGGGGGAGTCCTACTTGGATTCCAGGTCCAAGTAGGATTTGACCCCCCTTTCCTATTCCCACTAGGAGAAGGAGGGAAGGAGGAGGAGAGAAGGAAAGGAGGGACGGCCACCCCAACCCTAGTCCAATTCGGTTTGGGCTTGGGGGGCGCGCGCCACCACCTAGCCGCCGCCTCCTCTCTCTAATAGGGCCTGATAACCCACAAGTATAGGGGATCACAACAGTTTTCGAGGGTAGAGTATTCAACCCAAATTTATTGATTCGACACAAGGGGAGCCAAAGAATATTCTCAAGTATTAACATTTGAGTTGTCAATTCAACCGCACCTGAAAGACTTCATATCTGCAGCAAAGTATTTAATAGCAAAGTAATATGTAAGTAACGGTAATGGTGGTAAAAGTAATAGTATTGGTTTTGTAGTGATTGTAACAGTGGCAACGGAAAAGTAACTAAGCAAAGAGCAATATGTGTAAAGCTCATAGGCATTGGATCAGTGATGGATAATTATGTCGTATGCGATTCCTCATGCAACAGTTATAACATAGGGTGACATAGAACTAGCTCCAGTTCATCAATGTAATGTAGGCATGTATTCCGAATATAGTCATACGTGCTTATGGAAAAGAACTTGCATGCCATCTTTTGTCCTACCCTCCCGTGGTAGCGGGGTCCCATTGGAAACTAAGGGATATTAAGGCCTCCTTTTAATAGAGTACCGGAACAAAGCATTAACACTTACTGAATACATGAACTCCTCAAACAATAGTCATCACCGGGAGTGGTCCCGATTATTGTCACTTCGGGGTTACCAGATCATAACATATAGTAGGTGACTATTGACTTGGAGAATAGGATCAAGAATTCACATATATTCATGGAAACATAATAGGTTCAGATCTGAAATCATGGCACTCGGGCCCTAGTGACAAGCATTAAGCATAGCAAAGTCATAGCAACATCAATATCAGAACATAATGGATATGAGGGATCAAAACCTAACAAAACTAACTCGATTACATGATAAATCTCATACAACCCATCACCGTCCAGCAAGCCTACAATGGAATTACTCACGCACGGTGGTGAGCATCATGAAATTGGTGATGGAGGAAGGTTGATGATGACGATGGCGACGGATTCCCCTCTCTGGAGACCCGAACGGACTCCAGATCAGCCCTCCCGAGAGAGATTAGGGCTTGGCGGTGGCTCCATATCGTAAAACGCGATGAACCCTTCTCTCTGATTTTTTCTCCCCCAACGTGAATATATAGAGTCGAAGTTGAGGTCGGTGGAGCCTCAGGGGGCCCACGAGATAGGGGGGAGCGCCCTAGGGGGGTGGGCGTGCCCCCACCCTCGTGGATAGGGTGTGGCACCCCTGACGTAGATTCTTTCGCTAGTATTTTTTATATATTCCAAAAAATTCTCCATGAAAGTTCAGGTCATTTCGAGAACTTTTATTTCTACACAAAAATAACACCATGGCAATTCTGCTAGAAACAACGTTAGTCCAGGTTAGTTCCATTCAAATCATGCAAGTTAGAGTCCAAAACAAGGTCAAAAGTTTTTGGAAAAGTAGATACGATGGAGGCGTATCAACTCTCCCAAGCTTAAACCTTTGCTTGTCCTCTAGCAATTTAGTTGACAAATGAAAAGTGATGAAGAAATTTTTTTACAAACTCTGTTTGATCTTGTTGTTGTAAATATGTAAAGCCAGCATTCAAGTTTTCAGCAAAGATTATGAACTAACCATATTAACAATAACATTTAGGTCTCAAGTTTACTTAGACCAATAGCATAATCAACTAGCGAACAATAATAATAAATCTCGGATGACAACACTTTCTCAAAACAATCATAATATGATATAACAAGATGGTATCTCGCTAGCCCTTTCTGAGACCACAAAACATAAATGCAGAGCACCTTTGGAGTTCAAGGACTGACTAAACATTGTAATGCATGGTAAAAGAGATCTAGTCGCAGTCATACTCAATGTAAACTAATAGTAATACATGCAAATGACAGCGGTGCTCTCCAACTGGTGCTTTTTAATAAGAGGATGATGACTCAACATAAAAGTAAATAGATAGGCCCTTCACAGAGGGAAGCATGGATTTGTAGAGGTGCGAGAGCTCGATTTTTGAAACAGAGATGAATAATATTTTGAGTGGTATACTTTCATGGTCAACATAACAATCGATAGATCTCGATATCTTCCATGCTACACACATTATAGGCGGTTCCCAAACAGAATGGTAAAGTTTATGCTCCCCCTACCACCAACACACATCAATCCAAAACAACGGGGACCTCCAACTAACAACAATCCCGGGGGAGTTTTGTTTGCAATTATTTTGATTTGGTTAGAGCATGGGACTGGGCATCCCGGTTATCGGCCATTTTCTCGTGAGTGAGGAGCGGAGTCCACTCCTCTTGAGAATAACCCGCCTAGCATGGAAGATATAGACAACCCTAGTTGATACATGAGCTATTCGAGCATACAAAGCATAATTTGATTTGAAGGTTTAGAGTTTGGCACATACAAATTTACTTGGAACGACATGTAGATACCGCATATAGGAAGGTATGGTGGACTCATATGGAATAACTTTGGGGTTTATGGAAGTGGATGCACAAGCAGTATTCCCGCTTAGTACAAGTGAAGGCTAGAAAGAGACTGGGAAGCGACCATCTAGAGAGCGACAACAGTCATGGACATGCATTAAAATTAATCAACACTAAGTGCAAGCATGAGTAGGATATAATTCACCATGACCATAAATATCATGGAGGCTATGTTGATTTTGTTTCAACTACATGCGTGAACATGTGCCAAGTCAAGCCACTCGAATTATTGAAAGGAGGATACGACCCTATCATACCACATCACAACCATTTTAATAGAATGTTGGCACGCAAGGGAAACCATTATAAACTCCGAGCTAATTAAGCATGGCATGAGCAACTATAATCTCTAATTGTCAATGCAAACATGTTTCATTCATAATAGGCTGAATCAGGAACGATGAACTAATCATATTTACAAAAACAAGATAGGTCGAGTTCATACCATCTTTTCTCATCTCAATCAGTTCATCATATATCGTCATTATTGCCTTTCACTTGCACGACCGAACGGTGTGGATAATAATAATAGTGCACGTGCATTGGACTAAGCTGGAATCTGCAAGCATTCAATACAAGGGAGAAGACAAGGTAACATGGGCTCTTTGTTAAGTCAATCAACAATGCATATAAGAGCCACTTCAGCATTTTCATCATGGTCTTCTCCTCTGGACCCCCAAAGAAAAGAAACAAAACTATTTACACATGAAAGCTCCCAACAAGCAAAAGAAGAACGAGAAATCTTTTTGGGTTTTCTTTTTAATTAGTACTACTACAAGCATGGAAAATAAACTAGCTAAAAGCTACAACTAACTTTTTTGGTTTTTCTTAAGGTTTTTCAAACACACAAGAAGAATGCTGGAAAAGAAAATAAACTAGCATGGATATTACAATGAAAAAATATGAGCACCGACAACTAGCATCAGTGTGTGAACATGAATGTAATGTCGGTGAGGAATACGTACTCCCCCAAGCCTAGGCTTTTGGCCTAAGTTGGTCTATGGCCACGGCTGGCCTGGTGGAAATCCAAAGTTGTAGCTGGGGTCGTACTGAGATGCAGCAGCTACTTCCTGACGAGCTGCAGCTTGGAAGCGAGCTGCCTCCGTCCTCCTCTCGTACTCTTTCGCTTCTTCCCTGGTTATAACATATCTCCCTTTTGTCTGAAAGTCAAAGAAAGCAGGAGCAGGGAGAGTAACATGGATGGCACGCCGTCTGTCAAAGATTCGTCGGTACTGGAGGAACTGTTAATTCCTCTCAACAAACTGATGACAGCATTATAATATAGATAAGCAAGAGGCAATTCTATATCATTCTCATGTATGGGTATCTCAAGAAAATTAGCTACACGAGTTGCATAAATTCCACCAAACAAGTCTCCACTTAAACTATTAAGGTGCAACCTACGTGCAACAATAGCCCCCAAGTTATATTTTATCACCTAATACCGCAAACTTGAGGACACTAAGATCTAGAATGCATATGTGACAAGCCTCATCTTTACCGTTAATGCACCTACCCACGAAAAGAGCAAAATAATGTATATAAGGAAAATGAATGCTCCCTATGGTAGCTTGTGTGATTTCCTAGATTCCCCCACAGTAATACTAGCAAGAAAGTATTTATATTCAGATTTGCGAGGTTCACTAACATTACCCCAGTGCGGGAGTTTACAAGCAGTATTAAAATCTTCTAGGTCCATGGTATATGATTTATCATAAAGATCAATAAAACAGTGTGAGAATTGCATGATGATGTAAATTTAAACCTTCTCACAAATGAATCAGTTAGGTAGCGGTATTGCTGGCAGTTATCTGACACGAAGCTCTCAAGATCAGCGTTACGCACATATGTGTCAAATTCTTCCTTGATGCCTGCACGAACCATAAAATCTTCTGACGGCCATTCACAAGGCCGCACTTGAGCTTCTCTTGGTAGTTCATAGTCCGGCTCATGTATCGCGAGCCTAGGTGCCTGCTTCCTTGAGGACCCGCCTTTGTAAATTTTCCTAAACATATTTCTTCCTCTAAAAAATTTCTGAAATTTTTAGTAACTCAAAATAAAAGTGAACCAAACTCAACACGATTGATAGCAACTACTCCCACAAGTGCCTAGAGGCCAAATCATGCATTAAAACTACTTTTGACCACATAAATTTGACATGGAAGCTCAAGAACAGGGTAACCTAAGCAGCACAAATTCGCAATAAATAAGGCACTAGAACAAAAACTAATTGGACCATTGGAGGAGTCACATACCAAAGAACAATCCCCCAAAGCAGTTTTGTGAATGGAGCTTTGAGCAAGGAGATTGAAAATGGCAGCAAGATGAGCTAGAACTCGGGTTTGAGCTGGTGGATGATTTTTTCTGGAGGAAGACGAAGTCTGTGGGTGCAAGAATAAGTGGAGGGGCCCCACGTGGGGTCCACGAGGCAGGGGGCGCGCCCTCCACCCTCGTGGGCACATGGTGTGTCCCCCTGGTGTGTTCTGAGTGCCAATAATTCTTAAATATTCTAGGAAAAATCATATTAAATTTTCAGGACATTTGGAGAACTTTTATTTTTGGGGTATTTTTTATTACAAGGATAATTCAAAAAACAGGAAGAAAATACTATTTTTGCTTTATTTAATCTAAATAGCAGAAAGTAAAAAGAGGGCACAGAGAGTTATGCTTTCTAACTTCATCCATCTCATGCTCATCAAAAGGAATCCA
The DNA here is from genome assembly GCF_018294505.1 of Triticum aestivum. Classification (NCBI taxonomy): domain Eukaryota; kingdom Viridiplantae; phylum Streptophyta; class Magnoliopsida; order Poales; family Poaceae; genus Triticum; species Triticum aestivum. The sequence goes on along the minus strand of NC_057812.1, from coordinate 217,726,681 downwards.
CTAACAAGGTTGATCAAGTCTTGTTAACAAACTCTTTCTGGATCGCATGAAACCGGAGAATTTTCGAATAACACTAGGTTACCTCAACGGGGATATGCATGTCCCCAACAATAAGAATATCATATTTCTTCTTGACAGTAGGAAGAGGAAATTCAAAACCTCCAATAATAATCGTTGAAGTTTTTCCAATAGAATTAATACTGTGGACTTGAGGTTGTTTCCTTGAAAAGTGTACCGTATGCTCATTACCATTAACATGAAAAGTAACATTGCCTTTGTTGCAATCAATAACAGCCCCTGCAGTATTCAGAAAGGGTCTACCAAGAATAATAGACATACTATCGTCCTCGGGAATATCAAGAATAACAAAGCGTTAAAATATTAACGTTTGCAACCACAACAAGCACATCCTCACAAATAACGACAGGTATATCAGTTGATTTATCGGCCATTTGCAAAGATATTTTAGTGGGTGTCAACTTATTCAAATCAAGTCTACGATATAAAGAGAGAGGCATAATAATAACACTGGCTCCAAGATCACATAAAGAAGTTTTAACACAATTTCTTTTAATGGAGCATGGTATAGTTGGTACTCCTGGATCTACAAGTTTATTGGGTATTCCACCTTTAAAAGTATAATTAGAAAGCATGGTGGAAATTTCAGCTTCTGGTATCTTTGTTTTATTTGTGACAATATCTTTCATATACTTAGCATAGGGATTCATTTTAAGCATATCAGTCAAACTCATACACAAAAAGATAGGTCTAATCATTTCAGCAAAGCGCTCAAAATCCTCATGATCCTTTTTCCTGGATGGTTTAGGAGGAAAAGGCATGTGTTTCTGAACCCATGGTTCTCTTTCTTTACCGTACTTCCTAGCAACAAAGTCCCTTTTATATAACGTTGATTCTTTGATTGTGGGCTATCAAGATCAACAGCAGGTTCAATCTCTACATCATTGTTATTGCTAGGTTGAGCATCAACATGGACATCATCATTAACACTATCACTAGGTTCATGTTCATTACCAGATTGAAATATCATTGGGATTCTCAGGTGTGTCAACAACAGGTTCACTGGAAGCATGCAAAGTCCTACCATTTTTCTTTTTCTTCTTCTTAGAAGAACTAGGTGTATCAACATTAGTTCTCTGAGAATATTGCTCAATTCTCTTAGGGTGGCCCTCAGGATACAAAGATTCCTGAGTCATTTTATCCCCTCTAGTCATAACTCTAACATCATTATCATTTTTCTTATCATTTAATTCATTGAGAAAATCATTCTGAGCCTTAAGCACTTGTTCTACTTGAGTGGTAACCATAGAAGCATGTTTACTAATAAGTTTAAGTTCACCTTTAACTCTAGACATATAATCACTCAAGTGTTCAATCATATAAGCATTACGTTTCAATTGTCTACCAACATAAGTATTGAAGTTTTCTTGTTTAACAATAAAATTATCAAACTCGTCCAAGCATTGGCTAGCAGACTTATAACGAGGAATATCACCTTCATCAAATCTATAGAGATAATTTACCTTTACTACCTGTGTCGGGTTATCAAGACTGTGTATTTCTTCAATAGGTGGTAAATTCTTAACATCTTTTCAGCTTTAATACCCTTTTCTTTCATAGATTTCTTTGCCTCTTGCATATCTTCAGGACTGAGAAATAGAATACCCCTTTTCTTCGGAGTTGGCTTGGGAGTTGGTTCAGGAAGTGTCCAATCATTTTAATTACTCAACATATTATTCAACAGCAATTCAGCTTGATCAACAGTTCTTTCCCTGAAAACACAACCAGCACAACTATCCAGGTGGTCTCTGGAAGCATCAGTTAGTCCATTATAAAAGATATCTAGTATTTCATTTTTCTTGAGAGGATGATCAGGCAAAGCATTAAGTAACCGGAGAAGCCTCCCCCAAGCTCGTGGGAGACTCTCTTCTTCAATTTGCACAAAATTATATATTTCCCTTAAAGCAGCTTGTTTCTTATGAGCGGGGAAATATTTAGCAGAGAAGTAATAAATCATATCCTGGGGACTATGCACACAACCAGGATCAAGACAATTAAACCATATTTTAGCATCACCCTTTAATGAGAATGGAAATAACTTAAGGATAAAGTAATAGCGAGTTTTCTCATCATTAGTGAACATGGTGGCTATATCATTTAATTTAGTAAGATGTGCCACAATAGTTTCAGATTCATAGCCATAAAAAGGATCAGATTCAACCAAAGTAATTAACTCAGGATCAACAGGGAAATCATAATCCTTATTAGAGATACAAATAGGTGAAGTAGCAAAAGCAGGGTCATGTTTCATTCTAGCATTCAAGGATTTTTCTTTCAACTTAGCTAACAGTTTCTTAAGATCATATCTATCATTGCAAGCTAAAAAGTATCTAGCAGTTTCTTCATCCACAACAAAACCCTCAGGAACAATAGGCAATACATATCTAGGGGGAGAATCTTCATCATCACTTTCATCAATATTATCAGTTTCAATAATTTCATTCTCTCTAACCCTAGCAAGTTGTTCATCAAGAAATTCACCTAGTGGCACAGTATTATCAAGCATAGAAGTAGTCTCATCATAAGCATCATGCAAAGCAGAAGTGGCATCATCAATAACATGCGACATATCAGAATGAATAGCAGGAGTAGGTGTCGCAAGTTTACTCATAACAGAAGGTGAATCAAGTGCAGAGCTAGATGGTAGTTCCTTACCTCCCCTCATAGTTGAGGGAAAAATCTTGGTTCTTTTATCTTTCAAGTTCTTCATAGTGATCAACAGATATAAATCCCAAGTGACTCAAAGAATAGAGATATGCTCCCCGGCAACGGCGCTAGAAAATAGTCTTGATAACCCACAAGTATAGGGGATCGCAACAGTTTTCGAGGGTGTCAGATCGCGGGTTCCGGCAAAACCCTTAAGGTTCAAACTCTGGGGTGTGCATGAAGATCTCCCCCTACCGATCCACGTCCTAGCTTTGCTAAGATCTCAGGGGCTAACTCGATGAACTCACAACACAAAGGACACAAGATTTATACTGGTTCGGGCCACCGTCGTGGTGTAATACCCTACTCCAGTGTGGTGGTGGTGGATTGCCTCTTGGGCTAAGGAGGAACAATACAATGGGAAGAACAACCTCCTGAGGAGAGGTCTTCTTGTGCTTGGTGAACTTGTGGATGGTTTGGATCTCTTCAAGACGAGTTCTCGATCCGTCAGATCCCTCTCCTACTATGGTGGCTAGTCCTATTTATAGAGGCCTTGGTCCTCTCCCCAAATATTGAGCGGGAAGGGAGCCAACAACGGCCAATTCAAAAGGGGACAACTAGTACAACTTATCCTGACAAAAGTGGTCTTCGCCTGCCAAAGGCTTTGGTGGTGACGCCGTCTTGGGCTCCATGATGACCTCCGTCTTGCCGTCCTTCTGGTCTTCATCTCGTTGCACCGATATGGAAACCTTTGCTTGATGCCTCGGTACTCTGCGTCTGCGCTTGCCTCCTTAGCACCAAAGAGGAAACAAGGACACTATGCGCACTGGCGCCTGCCTGGCCTTGGTCGTCATGGCTCACGTCATTGGAACCTCGCGAGGTTTACCCGGCCTTGATCTCTCCGGCCCTTGCAAGCCAGCTTGGTGAGGCCGCTCCTGAGGAGGTCTTGTGTCGTCCGCCTCGCGAGGCTTGGCCCCTAGCGAGGGTCTTGAATGCTTGTTGGTGAAGATGGGCCATACGGGCCCGCTCGCAGAGCCACGCCGTGGGCCGTAGGCAGGCAAGTCTGGGGACCCCCGTTCCCAGAACGCTGACAGTAGCCCCCAGGCCCAAGGTGTGCTCGGGCTTGACTTTGAGGCAAAGCCAAGGGGCAAGCGCGGAGCGCCGCGGGCCCCAATAGCCTACGGCCTTGGTCGATGCGTGTCGGTTGATTGGACGTGGGCGTCTCCGCTTCCCCACGCAGCCTCGGCAACTGCCCGACTGTCAAAAGGCTGGCGCGGATAGTGCTTGCCTTCACTGCTTCCTTTCGCCTTGCTCCAGATCCCCTTTCTTGCACCCTGCCTCCGAAATCTCCAGATCTACTCCCATCCTTCCTGCATCAGCGACCAATGGCGCCCCGGAGGGTCAAGCCTGCCTCACCGCCTGCTTGGTATGAGCCAGCCCTTGACGCTGCCAACGTCTCAGAGAAGAACCTCGCCGCCGCGCGCTTGCTGACGGTAGGGGAAAGCAACAAGAAGGGGAAGACCGGGCTTCGGGCAGGCTCCAACGTGCCGGAGCCCGAGGAAGCACCTTCTTCACCTTCTTTACGAGCAGCATCGTCGCGGGGCTGCTTCCCCCCTTTTTTGACTTCTTCTTTGAGGTCCTTGACCACTACGGACTGCAGGCGTTGCATCTTCATCCCAACTCTATCCTTCTCTTGTCGATCTTCGCCTATTACTGCAAGGCGTACCTCAGCGTGATGCCGTCCGTAGCTCTTCTGCGCCACTTCTTCTTCCTCCACGCCAAGGGGGGTCATGCCTCCGGGTGTGTCAATTTCATCGTGGCCGGCAAGGCCAACTCGATCTCGAAGACGGGAAGAAAGCCGAAGGCTTCTGGAGCAAGTGGGCCATGATGGACGCTAAATTCATCCACCCACGCTTGACGATGCTGATGGAGATGCCCGAGTCCGACAAGGGGTGGTCCTGCACGAAGCTCACCGATAAGTGGGCGACGTTGGTGCTGGAGCAGATGAAGTCCGACCTGAAGCCAGGCAACGCGAAGGCGGCGAAGGTTACAGGGGCCATGCTCCAAAGGGAATTCCTGATGCTGCGCGTGGCCCCGCTTCAAGCCCGCACACGCCCCTTGTGGGAGCTTGGGGGCGAAGAGGACAAGGTTCGCTTGAACCCGAAGGCCTTGTCCGGTGAGGAGCTGGCCGCAGTTCTCCGCCTCCTGGTTGGGGACGACCAGGAGTGCCCGCCGAATGTCTTCACTCCCTTGTTTCGCCACAAGGACGGGGCGTTGGTCATGGCCTCCAAGCCGACCTTTGACGGGCGCAGACTGGTGCCGCCGCCGCCCACAGGGGCTCCTACAGCGCCGACGCCGGTGGAGCTATATTCTGGTGAGTCCCGCGGGGAGGAAGAGGAGGAGGAGGAAGACTCAGAGGTGACCCCTGAAGGGATGGGGGAGACCTCCCCCTTGAGCTAAGCTGACATCCTCCGCGCCTTCCCTGACGACGACGAGGTCGGCGCTCGCCGGGAGGAGGGGAAGCTGCCTGTTATCCCAACGAGGGACCGATCATCGTTGATCTCCCGGACGCTGCTTCTGCTCCGACGCTGCCTGGAGCCGCTTCCGGCCCAACTGCCACTCCTACTTCTGCTTCCAGAGCTAGCACGCCCGCGCCTTGGGTTGCGAAGCTCTCCGGCTTCAAGCTCACAAAGTGGAGGGTGGACTACACTGCTGTGGACCAGTAAGTGCTTGAGCTTCATATTGTTCTTGCTTACACTCCTGCCTCTTGACGTTCGTCCTTGTTTTTGCTGTTGGTGCTTGTTTCTGACTCTTTCTCCTTGTTGTGCAACCAGGCTGACGCCTGCGGTGAAGAGGAGAAGAGAGAGCGAGGTGGTGCTGCCTGAGTCCGGGCCGCCTCCTGCGACTGCGCCCCTCTCCATGAGCAAAGGTGGGGACGGTGCTCGCGCTTCTCTAGCCCGATCATCCTCGCGAGGCTGGGTGGAGGATCCTTGGGAGGATTCAGCCCCCGAAGCGCCGCTAACTCAGGAGGTGCCAGTGTCCGGCCCAGGTGCTGAGGTCCAAGAGGCTCAGGAGCTTCCTGCCTCCTAGGCCATGGTGACGATGATGCCTCTTCCTCCTTCCGCACCATTACTCCCAGGTTCTTCTGCCTCCTCTGCTGTCTTGGAGCATGCCCTTTCAGAGATGACTCAGCTGCGGGAAGATCTTCTGGGTGCGGATCCATGCCTGGTAGCCGGGCGCCTGGAGCTGGCCTCCGGCTAGCTTCAGTCTGACGCAGCAGTCCGAGCGGCGCTAAGCCAGGCCACGACGACCTCCGAGAAGGAGAAGTGGGCCGTCGCTCAAGATGCGGCCGATCGCGTGGCGGCGCCGAAAGACGCCGAAGCCGCCCACGACCGCTGCTGGCGCTGGAGGACAAGCTGAAGAGTCTGCGTGATGAGCGCGCAAAAGAAGCTCGTGCCTGCCAGGCGAAGGAGGAGGAGATGAGGGCCCGGGAGGACGCCATCAAGAACCGTGACACCGAGCTGGGGGAGTTGGTGAATGCTACCTCTTGAGCACTGCGTTGGTTTTCCCTTGAAGAGGAAAGGGTGATGCAACAAAGTAGCGTAAGTATTTCACTCAGTTTTTGAGAACTAAGGTATCAATCCAGTAGGAGGCTACACGCGAGTCCCTCGTACCTACACAAAACAAATAAATCCTTGCAACCAACGCGATAAGGGGTTGTCAATCCCTACACGGTTACTTACGAGAGTGAGATCTGATAGATATGATAAGATAATATTTTTGGTATTTTTATGATAAAGATGCAAAGTAAAATAAAAGCAAAGTAAAAAGCAAAGGAAATAACTAAGTGTTGGAAGATTAATATGATGAAGATAGACCCGGGGGCCATAGGTTTCACTAGTGGCTTCTCTCTAGAGCATAAGTATTTTACGGTGGGTGAACAAATTACTATTGAGCAATTGACATAATTGAGCGTAGTTATGTGAATATCTAGGTATGATCATGTATATAGGCATCACGTCCGCGACAACTAGACCGACTCCTGCCTGCATCTACTACTATTAGTCCACACATCGACCGCTATCCAGCATGCATCTAGAGTATTAAGTTCATAAGAACAGAGTAACGCTTTAAGCAAGATGACATGATGTAGAGGGATAAATTCATGCAATATGATAAAAACCCATCTTGTTATCCTCGATGGCAACAATACAATACGTGCCTTGCTTCCCCTACTGTCACTGGGAAATGACACCGCAAGATTGAACCCAAAGCTAAGCACTTCTCCCATTGCAAGAAATATCAATCTAGTAGGCCAAACCAAACTGATAATTCAAAGAGACTTGCAAAGATAACCAATCATACATAAAAGAATTCAGAGAAGATTCAAATATTGTTCATAGATAAACTTGATCATAAACCCACAGTTCACGGGTCTCAAGAAACACATCGTAAAAGAAGATTACATCGAATAGATCTCCACAAGAAAGGGGGAGAACATTGTATTGAGATCCAAAAAGAGAGAAGAAGCCATCTAGCTAATAACTATGGACCCGAAGGTCTGAGGTAAACTACTCACACTTCATCGGAGAGGCTATGGTGTTGATGTAGAAGCCCTCCGTGATTGATGCCCCCTCCGGCGGAGCTCCGAAATAGGCCCCAAGATGGGATCTCGTGGATACAAAAAGTTACAGTGGTGGAATTAGGGTTTTGGCTCCGTCTTTGATCGTTTAGGGGTACGTAGGTATATATAGGATGAAGGAGTACGTCGGTGGAGCAACAGGGGGCCCACGAGGGTGGAGGGCGTGCTTGGGGGGGGGGGGTCAAGCGCCCCCCTACCTCGTGGCTTCCCTGTTGTTTGCTTGATGTAGGGTCCAAGTCTCCTGGATCTTGTTCATTCCAAAAATCACGTTCCCGAAGGTTTCATTCCGTTTGGACTCCGTTTGATATTCCTTTTCTTCGAAACCCTAAAATAGGCAAAAAACAGCAATTCTGGGCTGGGCCTCCAGTTAATAGGTTAGTCCCAAAAATAATATAAAAGTGAATAATAAAGCCCAATAATGTCCAAAACAGAAGATAGTATAGCATGCAGCAATCAAAAATTATATATATGTTGGAGACATATCAAGCATCCCCAAGCTTAATTACTGCTCGTCCTCGAGTAGGTAAATGATAAAGAAAGAATTTTTGATGTGGAATGCTACTTGGCATAATTTCAATGTAATTCTTCTTAATTGTGCTATGAATATTCAGATCCGAAAGATTCAAGATAAAAGTTTAATATTGACATAGAAATAATAATACTTCAAGCATACTAACTAAGCAATTATGTCTTCTCAAAATAACATGGCCAAAGAAAGTTCATCCCTACAAAATCATATAGTTTAGTCATGCTCCATTTTCGTCACACAAGAATGCTCTCATCATGCACAACCCCGATGAAAAGCCAAGCAATTGTTTCATACTTTAGTAATCTCAAACTTTATAAACCTTCACACAATACATGAGCGTGAGCCATGGATATAGCACTATGGGTGGAATAGAGTATAATGATGGGGGTTATGTGGAGAAGACAAAAAGGAGAAAGTCTCACATCAACGAGGCTAATCAATGAGCTATGGAGATGCCCATCGATTGATGTTAATGCAAGGAGTAGGGATTTCCATGCAACGGATGCACTAGAGCTATAAATGTATGAAAGCTCAACAAAAGAAACAAGTGGGTGTGCATCCAACTTGCTGACGAAGACCTAGGGAACTTGAGGAGGCCCATTGTTGGATTATATACAAGCCAAGTTCTATAATGAAAAATTCCCACTAGTATATGAAAGTGACAAAACAAGAGACTCTCTATCATGAAGATCATGGTACTAATTTAAAGCACAAGTGTGGAAAAAAGGATAGTAGCATTGTCCCTTTTCATTTATTTTTTGGGCCTTCTTTTTTATTTGGCCTTTCACTTTTTTATTGGGACAATGCTCTATTAAATGATAATAATCACACTTCTATTTATTTACAACTCAATGATTTCAACTCGATACTAGAACAAGGTATGACTCTATATGAATGCCTCCAGCGGTGTACCGGGATATGCAATGAACCAAGAGTGACATGTATGAAAGAATTATGAATGGTGGCTTTGCCACAAATACTATGTCAACAACATGATCATGCTAAGCAATATGACAATGATGAATGTGTCATGATAAACAGGATGGTGGAAAGTTGCATGGCAATATATCTCGGAATGGCTATGGAAATGCCATAATAGGTAGGTATGGTGGCTATTTTGAGGAAGATATAAGGAGGTTTATGTGTGAAAGAGTGTATCATATCACGGGTTTTGGATGCACCGGCGAAGTTTGCACCAACTCTCAATGTGAGAAAGGGCAATGCACGGTACCGAAGAGGCTAGCGATGATGGAAAGGTGAGAGTGCGTATAATCCATGGACTCAACATTAGTCATAAAGAATTCACATACTTATTGCAAAAATCTACAAGTCATCAAAAACCAAGCACTACGCGCATGCTCCTAGGGGGACAGATTGGTAGGAAAAGACCATCGCTCATCCCCGACCGCCACTCATAAGGAGGACAATCAAAGAACACCTCATGTTTCAAATTTGTTACATAACGTTTACCATACATGCATGCTATGGGACTTGCAAAATTCAACACAAGTATTTCTCAAATTCACAACTACTCAACTAGCACAACTTTAATATCACTACGTCCATATCTCAAAACAATCATCAAGCATCAAACTTCTCTTAGTATTCAAAACACTCATAAGAAAGTTTTTACTAATCTTGAATACCTAGCATATTAGGATTATTTAAGCAAATTACAATGCTATTTAAGACTCTAAAAATAATCTAAGTGAAGCATGAGAGATCAATAGTTTCTATAAAACAAATCCACCACCGTGCTCTAAAAGATATAAGTGAAGTACTAGAGCAAAACTATATAACTCAAAAAGATATAAGTGAAGCACATAGAGTATTCTAATAATTTCCGAATCATGTGTGTCTCTCAAAAGGTGTGTACAACAAAGATGATTGTGGTAAACTAAAAAACAAAGATTCAAATCATACAAGACGCTCCAAGCAAAACACATATCATGTGGTGAATAAAAATATAGCTCCAAGTAAAGTTACCGATGGAAGTAGACGAAAGAGGGGATGCCTTCTGAGGCATCCCCAAGCTTTGGCTTTTTGGTGTCCTTAGATTATTTTGGGGATGCCATGGGCATCCACAATCTTATGCTCTTGCCACTCCTTGTTCCATAATCCATCAAATCCTTACCCAAAACTTGAAAACTTCACAACACAAAACTTAAAGTAGAAAATCTCGTGAGCTCCGTTAGCGAAAGAAAACAAAACACCACTTCAAGGTACTGTAATTAAATCATTATTTATTTATATTGGTGTCAAACCTACTTTATTCCAACTTCTCTATGGTTTATAAACTATTTTACTAGCCATATATTCATCAAAATAAGCAAACAACACACGAAAAACAGAACAGTCTATAGTAATCTGTAGCTAGCGCAAGATCTGGAACCCCGAAAATTCTAAAATAAATTTCTGGACGTGAGTAATTTATTTATTAATCATCTGCAAAAATAATTAACTAAATATCACTTTCCAAATAAAAATGGCAGCAGTTTGTGTGATCGCTAAAGTTTCTGTTTTTTACAGCAAGATTAACAAGACTTTCCCCGAGTCTTCCCAACGGTTCTACTTGGCACAAACACTAATTAAACACAAAAAACACAACCAAAACAGAGGACAGATAAATTATTTATTACTAAACAGGAGCAAAAATCAAGGAATAAAAATAAAATTGGGTTGCCTCCCAACAAGCACTATCGTTTAACGCCCCTAGCTAGGCATAAAAAGCAAGGATAGATCTAGGTATTGCCATATTTGGTAGGCAATCCATAAGTGTCTCTCATAATAGATTCATAAGGTAATTTAATTTTCTTTCTAGGAAAGTGTTCCATGCCTTTCCTTATAGGAAATTGGAATCTAATATTTCCTTCCTTCATATGAATAATTGCACCAATCGTTCTAAGGAAAGGTCTCCCAAGAATAATAGGACATGAAGGATTGCAATCTATGTCAAGAACAATAAAATCTACGGGCACATAGTTCCTATTTGCAAAAATAAGAACATCATTAATTCTTCCCATAGGTTTCTTAATAGTGGAATCCACAAGGTGCAAGTTTAAAGAGCAATCTTCAAAATCAAGGAAACCTAACAAATCACACAAAGTCTTTGGAATCATGGAAACACTAGCACCCAAATCACACAAAGCATAGTATTCATGATCTTTAATTTTAATTATATAAACTTGGTTCCCACTCATCATAATGTTTTCTAGGGATAGAAACTTCCAACTCAAGTTTTTCTTCGTAAGATTGCATCAAAGCATCAACGATATGTTTGGTAAAAGCTTTATTTTGGCTATAAGCATGAGGAGAATTTAGCACGGATTGCAACAAGGAAATACAATCTATCAAAGAGCAGCTATCATAATTAAATTCCTTGAAATCCAAAATAGTAGGTTCGTTAACATCTAGAGTTTTGATCTCTTCAATCCCACTTTTATAAATTTTCGCATCAAGATCTAGAAACTCCGAATTTTTGAAACGCCTTCTAGGTAAAGGTGGATCATATTCAGTCCCATCATTATCAAGATTCGTATTGCAAAACAAAGATTTAATAGGGGACACATCAATAACTTTTAGATCTTCATCTTTATTATCATGGAAACTAGAAGAACACGCTCTTATAAAGGAATCTTTCTTAGCACGCATCCTAGCGGTTCTTTCTTTGCACTCATCAATGGAAATTATCATGGCTTTGAGAGACTCATTGATATCATGCTTAGGAGGAATAGATCTAAGTTTTAAAGAATCAACATCAAGATAAATTCTGTCAATGTTTCTAGCCGAATCATCAACTTTAAGCAATTTCTCTTCAAGCAAAGCATTGAAATTCTTTTGTGAATTCATAAATTCCTTAACACTAGTCTAAAATTCAGAGGGCATCTTATTAAAATTTCCATAAGAATTGTTGTAGGAATTACCATAATTATTAGAGGAATTACTAGGATAAGGCCTAGGATTAAAATTTCCTCTATACGTGTTGTTACCAAAATTGTTCCTACCAACAAAATTCACATCCATAGATTTATTATTATTCTCAATCAAAGTAGACAAAGGCATATCATTAGGATCAGAATAAACACTCTTAGTAGCAAATAATTTCATAAGTTCATCCAACTTTCCACTCAAAACATTAATTTCTTCCATCGCATGCACTTTTTTATTAGTAGATCTTTCAGTGTGCCATTGAGAATAATTAACCATAATATTATCTAGGAGTTTAGTAGCTTCTCCTAAAGTGATTTCCATAAAAGTGCCTCCCGCGGCCGAGTCTAAAATATTTATAGAAGCAAAATTCAATCCGGCATAAAATTTTTGTATAATCATCCACAAATTCAAACCATGTGTTGGGCAATTACGTATCATTAATTTTATCCTCTCCCAAGCTTGTACAACATGTTCATGATCAAGTTGCTTAAAATTCATAATATCGTTTCTAAGAGAGATGATCTTAGCGGGAGGAAAATACTTAGAGATAAAAGCATCTTTACACTTATTCCAAGAATCAATACTATTATTAGGCAAATACGAAAACCAAGCTTTAGCATGATCTCTAAGCGAAAAAGGAAATACCTTCAATTTAACAATATCATTGTCCACATCTTTCTTATTTTGCATATCACACAAATCAACGAAGCTATTTAGATGGGTAGCGGCATCTTCACTAGGAAGGCCGGAAAACGGATCTTTCATGACAAGATTCAGCAAGGCAACATTAATTTCACAGGATTTAGCATCGGTAAGAGGAGCAATCGGAGTGCTAATAAAATCATTGTTGTTGGTATTGGTAAAGTCACACAATTTAGTGTTATCTTGAGCCATCATGACAAGCAAGCAATCCAACACACAAGCAAACGAGGAATGGGAAAAAAGAGGCAAATAGAGAAAGAGAGGGAGGATAGAGAGAGAGAGATGGCGAATAAAATGGCAAGGGTGAATTGGGGGAGAGGAAAACGAGAGGCAAATGGCAAATAATGTAATGCGGGAGATAAGGGTTTGTGATGGGTACTTAGTATATTGACTTTTGTGTAGACCTCCCCGGCAACGGCGCCATAAATCCTTCTTGCTACCTCTTGAGCACTGCGTTGGTTTTCCCTTGAAGAGGAAAGGGTGATGCAGCAAAGTAGCATACGTATTTCCCTCAGTTTTTGAGAACCAAGGTATCAATCCAGTAGGAGGCTACGCGCGAGTCCCTCGTACCTACACAAAAGAAATAAATCCTCGCAACCAACGCGATAAGGGGTTGTCAATCCCTACATGGTCACTTACGAGAGTGAGATCTGATAGATATGGTAAGATAATATTTTTGGTATTTTTATGATAAAGATGCAAAGTAAAATAAAAGCAAAGTAAAACACAAAGGAAATAACTAAGTGTTGGAAGATTAATATGATGAAGATAGACCCGGGGGCCATAGGTTTCACTAGTGGATTCTCTCAAGAGCATAAGTATTTTACGGTGGGTGAACAAATTACTGTTGAGCAATTGAAAGAATTGAGCATAGTTATGAGAATATCTAGGTATGATCATGTATATAGGCATCACGTCTGAGACAAGTAGACCGACTCTTTCCTGCATCTACTACTATTAGTCCACACATCGACCGCTATCCAACATGCATCTAGAGTATTAAGTTCATAAGAACAAAGTAACACTTTAAGAAAGATGACATGATGTAGAGGGATAAATTCATGCAATATGATAAAAAACCCATCTTGTTATCCTCGATGGCAACAATAGAATACATGTCTTGCTGCCCCTACTATCACTGGGAAAGGAAACCGCAAGATTGAACCCAAAGCTAAGCACTTCTCCCATTGCAAGAAAGATCAATCTAGTAGGCCAAACCAAACTGATAATTCGAAGAGACTTGCAAAGATGACCAATCATACATAAGAGAATTCAAGGAAGATTCAAATATTGTTCATAGATAAACTTGATCATAAACCCACAATTCATCGGTCTCAACAAACACACCGCAAAAGAAGATTACATCAAATAGATCTCCACAAGAGAGGGGGAGAACATTGTATTGAGATCCAAAAAGAGAGAAGAAGCCATCTAGCTAATAACTATGGACCCAAAGGTCTGAGGTAAACTACTCACACTTCATCGGAGAGGCTATGGTGTTGATGTAGAAGCCCTCCGTGATCGATGCCCCCTCCGGCGGAGCTCCAAAACAGGCCCCAAGATGGGATCTCGTGGATACAGAAAGTTACGGTGGTGGAATTAGGGTTTTGTCTTTGTCTTTGATCTTTTGGGGGTACGTAGGTATATATAGGAGGAAG